>NC_066557.1:7526342-7553842 GCF_024679095.1 Eriocheir sinensis
GAGAGGCGGCGGAGGAGGGGGGGGGACAGGTGGGACAGGTGGAGGGATAGACAGGTAGACACAGAGAGGGAGAGAGGGAGGTAGAGATGGTGATGGGTATATGCCATAGAGAGAAGAGCTGGTAGGGGAGAGAGAGAGAGAGAGAGAGAGAGAGAGAGAGAGAGAGAGAGAGAGAGAGAGAGAGAGAGAGAGAGAGAGAGAGAGAGAGAGAGAGAGAGAGAGAGAGAGAGAGAGAGAGAGAGAGAGAGAGAGAGAGAGAGAGAGAGAGAGAGAGAGAGAGAGAGAGAGAGAGAGAGAGAGAGAGAGAGAGAGAGAGAGAGAGAGAGAGAGAGAGAGAGAGAGAGAGAGAGAGAGAGAGAGAGAGAGAGAGAGAGAGAGAGAGAGAGAGAGAGAGAGAGAGAGAGAGAGAGAGCGAGAGAGAGAGAGAGAGAGAGAGAGAGAGAGAGAGGTCATCACCCCAACACTATCACCTGCAAACTCACAACACCTGTAGCCTCTTTTTTTTTTTTGTCAGAACAGGAAACAAAAGCTAAAGGAAAAACAGAAAAAATACACACACAAAAAAAAACTAGTGCCACGTTGTCCCATGAAAAGGAAAACAGAGAAAATAATTAACGTACTAAAATTAAACTATGTGTGTTAGATTATGGGGGGAGAGAGAGAGAGAGAGAGAGAGAGAGAGAGAGAGAGAGAGAGAGAGAGAGAGAGAGAGAGAGAGAGAGAGAGAGAGAGAGAGAGAGAGAGAGAGAGAGAGAGAGAGAGAGAGAGAGAGAGAGAGAGAGAGAGAGAGAGAGAGAGAGAGAATCAAAATATGTATATCTTGCTTTCACATTTTACAGCAAGATTTTTGTTCAGTTCCTCGTTTGACTGATTTTCCTGTTTTTTTTATTTATATCTGACGTTTCTTTGTTTGTTTTTAATTCCAGACAACTTTTTTTGTTCACTTGTTTTGTTCCACTCATCTCATAGGTTTTTTTTTTTTTTTTTTACATATATTATTTCCTCGTTTGGTTGATTTTCTTAACACCAGAGACCTTTTTCTTGTGTCCTTTTTATTTTTTTTTGTCATTATCCTGTTCACTATTTTTGTTTTAAGTTTGCCTGAGCTCTAAGAACAATTATTTTCACTTGTTTTGCTTCTCTCTCTCTCTCTCTCTCTCTCTCTCTCTCTCTCTCTCTCTCTGTCTATCCATTTACCTGTCTGTCCTGCCCACCTCTTCTACCTATATCTGTATCTACCAGCCCTTCTCTCTATGCCATATCCCACCTTCACCTCTACCTCTCTCTCTCCCTCTCTCTGTGTCTACCTATCTATCCCTCCACCTGTCCCATCTGGCCACCTCCTCCGCCGCCTCTCACCTTGCATGAAAAAAAAAAAAAATACATTCTCTTATATATTTTTTCGTTTTTTTGTATTTTTTCTTATTTTCTTTTTTCTTTGCAGCACAGAAAAAGAGCAGCGAAGAGGAGGGCGCAACGGACTCCGAGAGGAAGAAGAAGAAGAAGCGTGAGTAGAAGAGAGAGAGAGAGAGAGAGAGAGAGAGAGAGAGAGAGAGAGAGAGAGAGAGAGAGAGAGAGAGAGAGAGAGAGAGAGAGAGAGAGAGAGAGAGAGAGAGAGAGAGAGAGAGAGAGAGAGAGAGAGAGAGAGAGAGAGAGATGGGATAAAAAGAAAAAGGATGGGTGTGCTTGTGGGAATATATACAACAAAATAACAATAAACATATAAACCGACAAACAAATAAACAAACATGCACTCTCACCAACACCTTCACCAACACACAACAGGTACCAACTCAAAAATAACACGGGAAACCAATGATGACACACCACCACCACCATCAACACCACCACCACCACCACCAAGTATTCAACAAGCACACGACAACACCACCAACAACAACAACAACAATTACACCGACAAAGACGCCCGCAGCTTACCTGAGGAGGAGGATGATGATGAGGAGGAGGATTATGAGAGACACAAGAAAGGTGTTTATATTTTGTTTTTTTTATTGATGTTTGTACGAAAGTCAAAAAAATATTCACGTATTTACTTACTCATTTATTTATTTATTTATTTATTTATTTACTTTTTTTTTTTTGAGCGTGTGTGTGTGTTTACTCATATTTGGATACACTGAGTCAAGATCAACAGAGAGTAACACACTTTCTCCTAACCTGACCTGATCTAACCTAATCTTACCTAAACTAACCTGATCTAACCTAATCTTACCTAAACTAACCTGACCTAACCTAACCTAACCTGATCTAACCTGACGTGATCTAACCTAACCTGATATGACCTAACCTGACCTTACGTAACCTAATCTAACCTTACCTAACCTAACTTGACCTAACCTGACGTGACCTAACCTAACCTGATATGACCTAACCTGACCTTACGTAGCCTAATCTAACCTAACCTGACCTTACCTAACCTGACGTGACCTAACCTAACCTGATATGACCTAACCTGACCTTACGTAACCTAATCTAACCTAACCTTACCTAACCTAACCTGACCTAACCTGACGTGACCTAACCTAACCTGATATGACCTAACCTGACCTTACGTAACCTAATCTAACCTAACCTTACCTAACCTAACCTGACCTAACCTGACCTTACGTAACCTAATCTAACCTAACCTGACCTTACCTAACCTAACCTGACCTAACCTGACCTAACAGAACCTGGCATAACATAACCTGACCTAACTAACCCCCCTCTTCCCCCTCAGGCTGTGCCCCCACCACAGCGTGCAAGAAGCTGAATGGGAAGTGCAGCAAGAAGAAGAAGGGCTGCCACAACGGCCTGACCGCCTTGTCCAACGATCAGGAGACCACGTACTGCAGCAGCAAGTCGTGTGTCTGCTGCGTCGAGGAGGAACAGCCGCCGGAGGGAGACGGTAAGGAGGAGGAGGAGGAGGAGGAGGAGGAGGGTAGATATTGAAGGAGAGAGGAGAAGAAAGGGGATTAATAAAAGTGAGGAGGGAAGGAAGATGAGGAGGAGGAGGAGGAGGAGTAAGAGGGTAGATAGTGCAGGAGAGAGGAGAAGAAAGGGGATGGATTAAAGTGAGGAGGAAAGGAAGATGAGGAGGAGGTGGAGGAGGAGGAGAAAGAGAGTAGATACTGAAGGAGGAAATAGAAAGGAAAGATGGAGTTGGTGAGAAGGAGGGAAAGAAGATGAAGATGGAGGAGGAGGAAGAGGAAGAGCAGGAGGAGGAGGAGGTAAGAGAAAGGAGACAGAAGAGGAGTAAGAGAGTATATATTAAACGAGAGGGAAAAGGAAGGAAGGATGGAGAAAAGTGAGCAGAAGTAGGAAAAGGAGAAAAACTAGTAGGAGGGAAAGAAAATGGAGGAGGGGGAGGAGAGGAGGTAGTGCAGGAGAGGGAAGAAGGAAGATGAAGACGAAGGAGATGAAGGGAAAGAAGATGAAGGGGAAGGAGGAGGAGGAGGAGGAGGAGAGTAGATATTGCAAGAGAGGGAAGAAGAAAGATGAAGACGAAGGAGATGAAGGGGAAGGAGGAGGAGGAGAGTAGATATTGCAAGAGAGGGAAGAAGAAAGATAAAGATGAAGGAGATGGAGGGAAAGAAAATGAAGGGGAAGGAGGAGAAGAAGGAGAAGGAGAAAGTGTTATTAAATACGCTATATCCTTCCTTTATAATCTCCCCTTCTCTCCCAATCACGCACTTTCCTCACCTCTCCCTCTTCCTATCCTAACCCTTAATTACCCCCTAACTTAACCCCCAGATGAATGCCTCACCAAGGAGAAGTGTTCGAACCGGAAAGGCTATTGCACGACGGACAAACACGAGTGCGAGGGCCGAGTCAAGAGTAGCAAGTCGCTCTGTAGTGGAGCCGGCTGTTACTGCTGCTTGCGTGAGTATTGGAAGGTGGATAAAGTTGATAAGTAGGTGAGACAGATAAGAGAAGAATTAGTAGATGGTCAGGTGGGTAGACGAGTAGACAGATAGATAAGCAGACACATAAGGGGAGAGGGTGATTAGTAGATAATGAGTAGACAGGAAGACAGGTAGATAATTGGACAGGTAAGAGAAGAATTAGTAGATGGACAGGTGGGTAGACGAGTAGACATGTAGATAAGCAAGACACATAAGGGGAGAGGGTGATAAGTAGATAAAGAGTAAACAGGAAGACAGGTAGATAATTAGATAAGTATGGGGAGAGGTTAAATAGCCCAGGTGGAAAGGTAGACAGGTAGATAAGTGGACAGGTAAGGGGAGAGATTGATTAGAAGATGAAAAGGTAGATAGGACAGGTAAATAAATTGATAGGTAAGGAGAGGTTGATTAATTGGTGAACAGGTGGTTGTATAGGTAAAGAAGACAGGTAAGGGAAGTAATTAGTAATGGACAGGTGGTAGATAGGTAGATTAGTAGAGACAAGAGGCGAGATTGAAAAGAAGATGGACAGGTAAAGTAGACAGGTAAGGGGTTAATTAGCTGGAAAAATAGACAGACAGGTAGGGAGGGAGGTTAATAAGTAGATGGAAAGGTAATTAGACAGGTAAACAGGTAGATGAAAAGACAGGTATGGGGTTGATGAACAGATAGGAAGACAGGTAAGGGGAGAGGCAGACTAGTGGATGAACAAATAAACAAAATGCGGAAAGGTGGTTAAGACAGGTAAAGAAACATAAGTAGACAAAGAGGTAGATAATTTCGTATTCAGACGGTGACAGAAAGATAAACGACCGGGAAGGTATACTGATAGAGAGATAGATAGGAAGACAGGTAAAAATAATGATAAACAGCCAACAGATACGTATAGATAGGAAGGTAGAAGGTACATAGATAATAGATAGATAAGTAAATTGAGAAAAAGGAAGAGAAATAAAACACACACAAGCCAGATAAAACAAATATGGAGACAGGATAACACGATACTAGATAGATCCTTCCTCGCCCTCCCCTCCTCTCCCTCTCCTGCATTACCTTCTTCTACCTCTTTTCCTTCTCCTAACTCTCCCTCCCCCCACTTTTTGTCCTTCTTCTCCCTCCCCTCATCTCCCTCCTCTTCTCCTTCCTCTCCCTTCCCTCCTTCACCTAGCAGATATAACAGATAAGCAAATAGATAAAATGAAAAAGAAACAACACACCATCCGGATAAAAAAAGATAGGAAAACAAGATAACACGAGACTAACCCTAATCCTATACACTACAACCATGTAAACACTCGATAAACACACCCGATTTATTTATTTATTTATTTATTTATTTATTTATTTTTTGTAGGAGCAGCGAGAAGCGGGCTTTTTTTTTTTCCTTGTTTCCTTTTTTTGTGCCCTTGAGCTGTCTCCTTTATTGTAAAAAAAAAAAAAAAAAAAAAAAATCACACCCAACCACACACCCACACACCCAGGTTGTCTATTTGCTTATCTATGTTATCTATTTAGTTTCGTGTTATCCTGCCTCCATATTTGTTTTATCTATCTTCTGTGTGTGTTCTATGTTTCTCTTCCTATTTATCTTTCTATCTATCTCTCTATCATCTATATATGTACTTCTATACCTTCTTATCTATACCTATCTGCTGCCAGTTCATCATTATTTTCTATTTACCTTCCTATTTGTCTTTCTATCTCCCTACGTACCCCCGGGCGCTTCGTGGTGCAGTGGTTAGCACACTCGGCTCACAACCAAGAGAGCCCGGGTTCGATTCCCTGGAGGAGTGGAAATATTTGGGCGGCTTTTCCGATACCCTACGCCCCTGTCCACCCAGCAGTGAATGGGTACCAGGTATTAATCAGGGGTTGTGTCCCGTCTCCTGGGGTCTGTTCCCTTCTCCTATGATTCCTTCCCCTTCTGTCTCTCTCCGGCATATGACCACAGATGTTGCGCCGACTAAACGAAACTTTCCAACTTTCCCTACGTACCCTCCCGCACCCTTCCCTAACACTTCCCTTTCCTTCCCCTCAGCCCCGAAGGCGTGCAAACCCAACGACCACTGCAAGCACAAAGGCGGCAAGTGCATCGACGTGGCCCAAAAGCATGAGTGTAAGTCGGAACTGCTCATCGGGAAGGAGTACTGCAAGGGGAAACACTGCGGCTGCTGCATCGAGAAAAAGGAAGAAGGTGATGGAGGTTATGGTGATAGAGGATGAATGGATGTTTGGTTGCAGTTTTTTTGTTTTTGTAGTTGGTTGTATGTTTTGTATTGTTTGTTTGTTTGTTTGTTTGTTTATGTGTATGGAAGATAAAGAGGAGGAGGAAAATATATATATGTGTGTGTGTGTGTGTGTGTGTGTGTCGTAATAAGCGTGAATCTTTATGTATTTATCTATTTATTCATTATTTATTTACCGGTGATACAGAAACCTTCCAAAGTCCACAAAAAATCTCTTCACACCTTCCTAATAATTAATAACTTTTCTCTAATTTATTACAGGTGGATCAATAGCACTCCAGCTGCTCATCTATTTATTTTTCTTCAGAATTTAAATGTTTATGATTATTAGTATTTTCAGTTTTATGGGGCAAGTTTAATGTCTGGTCTTTTTTTTTTTTTTACTTTTTACTCTGATTTTTACAGGTTCCAATTCCTTAA
Source organism: Eriocheir sinensis (assembly GCF_024679095.1). Taxonomy (NCBI): domain Eukaryota; kingdom Metazoa; phylum Arthropoda; class Malacostraca; order Decapoda; family Varunidae; genus Eriocheir; species Eriocheir sinensis. The sequence continues at coordinate 7,532,914 of NC_066557.1, forward strand.
GTTAAAAAAAAGAGGCTATATCTATACATGAACACGAACACTCATAGACATTCGATTGACATGAAAATCTGACGTGACGCGAAATACACAGACACAAAAAAGACAAGACAGAATTAAGACACTGACCTGACAAGAGACAGACGTGACGCAGACATGACCAGGAACAAGACTCAAGATTCCTCGCTCCGGCCGTCGCGTTCAAGCTTCAGGTAACGACAGGTAAGCAAGGTCACTATCATTTTTATATCACCATCACTATCACCACCTGTAGCCTACTATTTGTTTTATATTATCACCATTATCCTCAATATCAGAATCACCCCCAGTACCATCACCATATTCTATCACTGTCATCACCATCATTATCACCAAAACCATCCCTATCATCACTATCATCCTCTTTCACTACCTATAGTCATCAACTGACACTATTACCAACACCATTTTTCCCATCAGCGTCTCTGCCACTACCATCATCAACACCAACACCACCGTCACTATCTCCACTTTCACACCTTCACCACTATCATTTTCATTAACGTTACATAACCAGTTTCCGTCAGCACCATTAACACCATCTTCAGAGTCACTGCAGATCACAGGCATCCTGGAACCTTTTCTCAACACCACAAGGAAACGACTGAAGCTGAAACGACGAGGCATCCACCAGAGGGCGACACCACGAACAACGAAAAAGATGATTAGATTCTATATGTTAAGGGGATGGGATGCTGTCATATTGTTCCCCCTTCAGATATTCTGCACTCTTCATATTTTTTTTAATAAACTATTCATTAACTTTAGTGTATCCTGCCTTCTTAGTGTTCGTTAGGTCAAATAGTAGTTCCCAGTGATTTTATCTTAGTCATCTTTGAGTATTTGTTGTAGTTTCCTACTGATTATCCTTTCGTCTTGATATCATTTACAATCCACCACCAACACTGTCTCCCATAAGGTATATGACTATTAAATGTGAAAAAAACAAATGCTGTTCACTTCGTTTTCTTTCCCTTTAACAAGTGATGCTTCGAAACAGTGAAACCTGAACTTTATTAATAGCTCGCTAAAATTTAATGGTTATGTGAAAAAAAAATGTATTTTAACTTGCTCTTTTATTCTCCTTTCACTCAAGACCGACAAATAGTTCTTTAAACAGTGAAACCTCATGAGTTTTCACCTACCTAAGTAAAGATGTGAGATGCTTCAGGAGCGGTACGTTGAAGATTCGAGCCTCTAAACAAACGCTTGATACTTGCAAACTTTTTTTCTGATCATAATTGCTTTTCCGTATGTTGTAGTCACTCCTTGCCGGATAACTTAAACTGACGTCCGACGGATAGAAAATTTGCAAAAGAAAATTATCCGATGGTGAAAGTTGTCTCCGTTTCTGCTCGAGGCTCTCAGGTTACGTTACTGTTACGCCCTTATATATTAAGAAATCAAATATTTCGAACATTGCTCCTCGAAATTTACCTTATTCTGTATTAATCTCAATACAACACGTGTCCAGGAAGTTCTGTTGAGCTCTGGTATTTTAGTTTTACTCTCAAAGTTGTGGTGAGTGACCCCTGACCCTCCTCCATCGAAAACTAAGGTGGACCTAAAGTGAATATTTACCATATGTGTCGGTAGATCCTCAGTGCTGCAGTTATATTGAGGCAAATGGAAACACTTTGCTTCTCACAAAATGTGGGACTGCTTGGATTCATGGCCTGTATCCCTTTCATTATGATACAGTTCAAGAGGGTCAATCTTCTCCTCACCTCAGAGAGTGCACATTTTTAGGTTGGCCAGTGGTACAGAGGAAGGGTGGCCACACTACCACCAGGGTGCCAGCTCTGGTATATTAGTTTTACTCTCAAAGTTGTGGTGAGTGACCCCTGACCCTCCTCCATCGAAAACTAAGGTGGACCTAAAGTGAATATTTACCAATGTGTCGGTGATATCAGGTCGGTAGTAAGACACTTTTGCTTCTCACATCAGCTACTTCTAAAGGTCAAAGAGGGGGTCAATCGGGTTCTAATGAGTGTTTCTTTAGGTTCATGGTACAGAGGAAGGGTCACACTACCACCAGGGTCATAAAACTACCCCTGGAAATGCCCACAACTCCTATGAAAGCCTTGTCAAATATGTGAACTTGGACAACGATACGTCATCAGTTGTAGGGAAGACTTTTTAGCTTACCCATCACGTTCCTGTTGGTGCTGCCGTGATGTGTGGGTGGAGAAGCAAAGATCTTGGAAGAAGGAACACACACACACAAAGGTAACTAAACTCAATGTCAGTAATGGCGTACTTTGTTTTCTTCTGTCTTTTATCCCACTCCTTATTTTGTCATGGCCGAGAGTGACTTTATCTATGTGCTTTTGGGGTCTTAACCATTATTTTACTATTTACTCAACCATTATTTTACTATTTACTCAACCATTATTTTACTATTTACTCAATACTTACTAACTGACTGACGTACTCAACACTCTACACACTAACTAACAAACCAGGTAAATGGAGGTTTAAGAAGGAGGTTAGGGAGGTCGAGGAGGAGGTTGGGGGTTAAAGGAGAGGTTGTATGGATCAAGGAAGAGGTTGTGGAGGTCGAGGAGAGGGTTTTGGAAATCCAGGAGGAGGCTAAGGAGGTTGATGAGGTTTGGGTGGAGGTGGAGAGGTTATTAAGGTCGAAAAAGTTGTTGTGGAGGTCGAGGAGAGGGTTTTGGAGGTCGAGGAGGAGGCTGAGGGGGTTGATGAGGTTTGGGTGGAGGTGGAGAGGTTATTAAGGTCGAAGAAGAGGTTGTGGAGGTTGAGGAGAGGGTTCTGGAGGTCAGGGAGGCTGGGGCCGGGTGTTGATGAGATTTGGGTGGAAGTGAGGTTTTGGAGGTCGAAGAAGAGGTTGTGGAGGTTGAGGAGAGGGTTCTGGAGGTCAGGGAGGCTGGGGCCGGGTGTTGATGAGATTTGGGTGGAAGTGAGGTTTTGGAGGTCGAAGAAGAGGTTGTGTAGGTCGAGGAGAGGGTTTTGGAGGTCAAGGAGGCTGTGGGGGTTGATGATATTTGGGTGGAGGTGGAGAGGTTATTAAGGTCGAAGAAGAGGTTGTGGAGGTCGAGGAGGCTGTGGGGATTGATGAGATTTGAGTGGAGGTGAGGTATGGAGGTCAAGGAAGATATTGTGAAGGTCGCGATAGCTGTAGAGGTCGAGGATGAGGCTGTGCGGGTTTGATGAGGTTTTGCTTGAGGTTGAGGAGGTTAAAGAGGTTATGGAGGTAGAGGAGGAGGTGACTTGTTGCCTTGCGTCCGTGCTGCAGAGGGATACAGCTGTTTAAGGCGCTCAGAAATCAGAAGTTTCCTCATTTTTTAATTCCACTGCCTTTTTTTGTCATGGCTGCGGGTTGTTTTCACATCTATATATTTTGTTCAGGGAGGCAACTAAAGATTTCTGTGCCTGGGGGTTTTGCTCCACGAGACTACACCCACACCGGCGCCCTTACATCAGGGTTTTGAGTCCATTCATCCCTCCATAGATTTCTTGTTTATTATTATTTAATGTTCTGGGGCAGGATTCACTTTCTCAATTGCCTATAACCTCCCTGATCAATAACTTATGCCAGAGATAAGGGCTTGTCTCATGATCATACATTGCTCCTGGGCTTATTTGTCTGATGAATTGAGGGGTGTCTGCTGGTCTGCTACCCTCCAATATGATCTAAAACTCGAACCATTTAACTTCCATTCCTTGATTTCACTACTCCATTAACTTCAAATGCACTTTTTCTTCTTTACATCATTTTCAAGACTGAACACAAGTACACTGCTTATGACACATCCTTCCAGTCACATGTAGCTTTCTTAATATGATTTATCATCCTATGAGCTGGCGAGCAAGCATTTTTCGGCATACCCAACTTTTCCTAATATAGAGAAGGGATGGGCCAACCAGGTGAGTTAACCACCTGTCAAACCCATGTCTTTCAGATCCTCTTAGCGAATCAACATTTCTTAGTCAACGATATTCATTCCCTCCAAACTAACATGGAAGTCCTCCTCAATCAACTTTTAACGTAGCTCATTATTGCCTAGTGCAGAGATATTATTCATTCAGTTTTATGACAAGCCATGGAGAGCAAAGGAGCCTCCTCCTCCCCTGCCCCCCTCCAAAAAAAAGAGGCTAAAATAAGTGCATCTAAGGATAATTTAAGGCTCTGACATTGACTGAGATGATTGAAAGAAAACAACTTCTAATGCTTTCCAGAAGACTAAGCAAGCTTTTGTAATATTGTACATCACCAAAAGTTGAGCAAAACAAAATGTGAAGTGTTTTAATTGATAAGAGGAAGGTGATGCGGTTGTTGGTGGAAGTTAGAGATGATATTGGTGGCAGGTCATGTGTTAGCACAAAAACTTATGGGCACTAAAATAAGAGCATCGAGGGAAAATGGATAATAAAAGTAACAAGATTTGACAAGCCCTGACCTATTCCTTACACACAAACATGGAATGAGGGCCAGCACAATGTTCTTCCTGCTGACAAACTGATGAAGTACAGGTGCAATGAACTATCATGAATATTTTGTCAAATGTCTCTAAGGGAACAACCGGCATATTTTGTTTCATTTTTATCGATGGTCAGATGTACATAGCTCATCTCTGGCCCATGAGGTAGAGGCTGGTCTCCATAATGCCCTGCTCTGTCTTGTCTTTTCTACCCTACCCTGCCATATTCCACCTTCCTATGCTCTCCTCCCTCCAGCTCCATCCTTACAGCATAGAGGAGTGATAATAACAAAAGACTTCCAGATTCTAATTTATTTCACATTTATAGAAAATATATAAAACTATATACAAACATTTGTACATTAGCTTACAAAATCAAAGTGTTCTGTGAAAAATACAGTGAATGGACACAACTGAAAACAGTCCATCATGCACCATGTGTTTGGGTCACCATTAATTAACCTTTGATCTCATGTTTGCTCTTCTGAAAGGAATGTGTTTACCATTGTTATGTCCATAAATGGTCTGTTGCAAAAAAAATTACTCCATAATGCCACTAAGAAACACCTTTACCAAATAAATTAAAACGTCCGTGTGCTCCACTGCCACGCCTCGCTTTTGTTACCAACACAAAAACTGTAACAAACTAAGGAGAAGTAAACCAAAGTGTCGGTTCACCCGGCCGGTAACACGCACTACCGGGAGGTTCCTTGCTTCGTATACAGACAGACGCGGGTCACCAGCCACACTAACACTCAGTCACAGTCACTGTTACTGTCAAAGTCACGTGGGCAGCGTCCAGCACACACGCGCCACTTTGTACGTTCTGCGGGGCCACCTTGGCCGGCCTGCTGCCTGGCCATTACCTGGGCATGTTGAGGGTCTTGGCGGGGCCGAGGGACAGCACGTCACTGACTCCCCACTGCTGCAGTGTCATGTGGCCATTGCGCAGGTTCTCCAGGGTGAGGATGGGCACGCCCACCACGCCTCCTGCACCCCTGTTCTGCAGGTTGGTGAGAGGCAGGAAGGAGCGGATGCCCAGGGCCGCCATGCGCTGCACGTTGACGGGGCTGCGCAGGTCCACCAGTGGGATGGCCACATCCCCGGCGGAGAGGTGCAGCTGGTGGAACTGCTGGTAGTGGTGCTGCTGGCCCTTCTGTGTGGAGAAGCCTGCCGTGCACAGGTGGCACTTGAAGGGCATCCTGGCCTGCTGCTGCTGCTGGTGCACGCGACTGTGGTCCGCTAGCAGGCTGGCCGTGGGGAAACTGCGGTCACACTGGTGGCACTTGTGCCGCGTGCCCTGGGCCCCCGAGGCAGGCACGTCCTGCGTTAAGTCCACGGTAGGGGGGCGGGGAGGCCGCTCCACACTGCTGTTGGATGCGTTAGCTCGTGTGGGGGGGGCCTGGGGCACCGCGAAGCCATCTCTGTCCCGCTCTCGCCCGCCACCCTCACGTTCCCGCTGGGTGGGTGGGTGCACAGAGATTGCCGAGGACAGGTTCAACTCCTGCGCTGTTGGCAACCGCCGGTCATCCCTTCCGCCACTGCCATCTTGCCGCTCCCCAGCCGCAGGCGTCACAGTGATGCCCCGCGAGGCCAGCAGGTTGGCCACAGCACCCGCCTCCGGGCCGCCGCGCTCGCCACGGGCACCCTCCTTGCTTGCTGAGGCGCGCACACTCAGCGTGATGGAGTCACTCAGGTTGATGGTGGACTCAGTGGTGGGGGGCACGGGGGTCCGCTGGGTGCCAGGCGCAGCAGAACCGCCCTGAACATTGGAGATAACGGGTAGCCCATCACTCCTGTTGGCCACAGCAATGATCTGACACTCATTGTCCTTCTGCCGCGAGGGCACGTTGATGTCCTCGCGGCGCGCAGTCTTGCTGGGGGAGTGTCCGGCAGCCCCAAGCATTTGCCGCTTGCCAGCACCGCTCTGTTGCGGTGGGGCAGCGGGGCGCCCACCAGGGTACATGGTCTGGTGCATGCGCTGCAGGGGTGGCATCATGCCCCCCCGTCCCCCCGGGGCTGGCATGAGAGGCGGTGGCAGGATGGAGGAAGCAGGGGGGCGCCCTGGCCCACGGGTAGGCTGGAGGTGGGCAGCCTGGTGCAGGGGAGGGCGCCCCACATGGCCAATGAGAGGGGGTCTGCCCCGGACACGTGGGGGCGGGCTGGGGCGGTACTGCATACCCACAGTGGGTGGCAGGGGGGCACGCAGGGGTCCGGGCATGTTGGTGCTGCCGATACTAGTGCCAGGCAGGCCAGGGTAGGCCGCAGCACCGCTGTAGCCTGCCGCCTGGGACCACTGGGTGCCGTAGCGGCCCATCATGCCACTCACGCCGGCCTGGCTGGTGGTGGTGGTGGCGGCCAGCAGGTGGGAGCTGATGGCACTGGTGGTAGATGCCATCAGGTTGTTGGCAATCGTCAGGCGCGGCACCGAAGCTGCTGCCGCTGCTGCTGCTGCTGCTGCTGCTGCTGACTGCTGATCCCCGGCCTGCTGGGGCGAGTGCTGCATCTGTTGGTGGGGAGAGGTGGCAGGAGGCGTGGGTCCCTTGTGAAGGGAGGGGGAACTGGGCTGCTGTTGGGAGGGGCTGGTGATGGGGCTGGTGGCCAGGGCTCTGAAGGAGGTGTCTGAGGGTGGGGGGGTGGGGTGTCCCCCTGAAGAGGTGGGAGTCCCGGAGTTTGAGCCACGGGAGCTGAGGTGTGAGGGTGTGCCAGGCCCCGCACTGTGAGGGGAGGGTCCCCCGCTGTGAGGTGAAGGGCCACCACTGTGTGGGGAGCCATCTATCTGGCCGGACTGGGAGCCGGACTGGGAGCCACCGGACTGCAGGTCTGCCTGGCCGCTGCTGCCCTGGGCCTGGCCGCTGTTATTTAGGTACTCAAGCTCTGACAGCAGGTCGCTGGCCACGCCTGCTGCCTGCTGCTGCTGCTCCTGAGGCGAGGCAAGTTGGTCCTGCTGCTGTTGCTGGGAGTCCTCGTCGGTCTCACCCTCAGCCTGGCCGCTGAAGGAGTCATTGAGGCACAGCTGCTCGAAGCTGCCCTGACGGTCATTCTTCTCGGGGGACTCCTGGCCCAGCACCGCCTGGCTGAACAGTCCGTCCTCGCCATCCCCCTCCTCGCCAGGCCCCCCGTTCACTGGCCCTGAGGAACCCTTCTCCGGGGGTGGGCTTGCTCCGCTGTATGAGGGATTGGCTGCCCCGTCTGCACCCCCGGCCCAGGTGCCCCCTTCACTAGCATTCTCTGCTGCTGTGGCGCCGGCCATGGCTGCGGCTATCCGCGGTCCAGACTCGTAATCGGTGAACCAGCTAGCAGTCGGGTAGGACTCAAACTGAGGCTGGTAGGCCTGCGAGTTGTCCCCGGAGTCGCCTGCACCCTCGTAGTTGAGCTCCTGCTCCCCAAACTCGGGGTTGAAGCCGCTGTTGCTGCCGTCACTTTGCTCGCCAGCCTCAGGGGCCTCCTGGTAGCCCTCCTCTCCTTTGTCCTGCTCCGGCTGGTACTCCTGGCCCTCCTGCTGGTAGTCCTGCTCCTCCTGCTGGTAGTCCTGCTCCTCCTGATGGTACTCCTGCTGGTCGTGGTAGTCGTCGTCCTGCTGCTGGTAGGCCTCGTCGTGTGGGTCGTCCTGTTCCTCCCGCTGGCCGTCCTGCTCCCGCTCAGTCCCCAGGTCGTCATGCCCGACCAGTGGGTCCTGCTCCTGCTGCTCCTCGCCGTCCTGGGCTTCCCCTGAGGATCTGCTGGCCTCCTGCTCCTCACTCTCTCCGCCGCTCTCCTCCTTCTCTACCGCCGCCTCCGCCTCCGCCTCCGCTGTCGCCGCCGCCTCTCCGCCCTCCTCCTCCCTGCCCTCCTCCTCGCGGGGCTCAGCTTCCAGACCTTCTTGTTCCTGAAAACTGTTTGGGGTGTCACTCATGCCCTCTTCACTCAGGATCTTGACCTCCCTGCGCTTACGACCGCGGCCACGACCCACTTTGGAGATTTTGAGCTTCAGCTTGAGGGATGAATTTTTCTTCCTTGACTCCACCTTGACCTTGGCCTTCCTCAACTGGTACTGCGAGAGGTGCTTGAGGTGCACTCGCAGGCTCCTCTCACGCACGTGTCCTTGGTGGTGCACCTGAAACTCCTCGTGGCTGGTGAACTGGCTGATGCGGCACAGCACGCACCAGAGGCCGTTCTGCTCACCGGGTGCAGAAAACCCCTCAAATGGGGATACCCAGGTCTTGGGCTTGGTCCGCTTCCTGGCAGGGCCGCGCTTCGGGCTGGCGCCTCCCCCTGCTGGTGCTTCTGCTGGTGCTGTTGCTCTTTCTGCCTCAGGGTCTGGTGGTGGGGGCTCCTGCTGCTGGGGTTCTTCTGGCTGGTCTTGTGTTTGCTCCGGAGATGTGACAGGCTCGCCTAGCAGGTGCAAGGCGTTGAAGTGCTGCGCAAGGCTTGTGTGACTTGGGAACACATGGGGACACAGGCTGCAGCAGAACAGGTGCAGGTGGGGGTGAAAGAGTGCCAGGTGGTCACGGAGCAGCGCCACATCCTGGAAGGCCGCCCCGCACTCCCAGCACTGCTGGCTGCCACACCCCTCCCTCTCTGGCTCCTGCTGTGGCTGCGGCTGGTGCTGAGGCCCTACCACAAACTGCTGCTGCTGATGATGATGATGATCTTGCTGCTCACCAACACCCTGCACAGCCTGGCCAGGGTACTGTTGCTGCTGCTGCTCCTGGAAGTAATATGGATCCTGGTATGCCTGCTGGGGGGGATAGTGTGTCTCTTGTTGGGGCTGGTAGACTGCCTGCTGTTCAGGCTGGTAGACTGCTTGCTGTGGGTATTGGTAGTTCTGGTAGTAGTCTTGTTGGTACTGTGCGCCAAGCGCCAAGGACCAAGCGTTCCCGCCGCTGCTCCCCGACAGATCACCTGATGAGGGAGGAGAGTCTTAGCACAGGGCTCAGGAAAGCTGCTCACTCATGCCTTACTATGTATTAACACACACTCAGCCTTAGTATGTAACACACACACACACACACACACACACACACACACACACACACACACACACACACACACACACACTTCATGGTGCAGTGGATTACATCCTTGGCCTCTCATCTGGCAGACCTTGCTCAGGCTGAATGGATTTTTGCTGAAAGGATCAGTTACTGCCCCACCATGAGCAGTGGAACCTGTGTATGTGTGTTGGGGGGGGAGGGGGGAGTCCTACTGTAGGCGAATTCCTCATTCCTCAATAGTGCGCAGTAAATCATTTCTACCTTCACAATGACTTGAATTACACCCCCCCTCACCCTCATTTTCCATTTGGTCACCTCACCTGCCTGCGTGCTAGCCCTACCAGCCTCTGACCCTTCTTCTAGTCATGCCAACATCCAGCCCCACCATCACCCTGCCCTTATTTGCTAGAGCACCGTGCAACTCCTGCCCACTCCCCGCCCTTGCCCTTACCTCTGCACACGTACCCATGATTTTTTCCCTATCTAAGCATCCCTGCCCACTCTTTACTTTGTTCTCCCCATGCCCACTCCTCACCCTTCTCCCCTTACCTACCCACACCTGTTCTCACCCTCCCCTTACCTATCCCTAACTCTTTTTTACCCTTACCCATATACCGAGGTGCCCTGCCCCACACCTGTCCCTAACCTACCTGCATACCTTTCCACCCTACCTTGGACCTCCTACTAATCTTTACTTTCTCCCTGCCTGAACCTGTAAACTCATCCTCCTATCCTTCTTAGTATCTGTCTGTCTGTCTGTCTGTCTTATCTCTCTCTCATCCATTTTCTCCCTACCAACCTACCTCAACCTCCTTATGACCTTTTCTTTCTCCTGTCTAAAGCTGTAAATTCATCCTCCTATCCTGGTTACCTGTCTGTCTGTCTATCTGTCTATCTCTCCCCCTCTCTCATCCATTTTCTTCCTACCCAACCTACCTCAGACCTCCTTATAATCTTTTCTTTCTCCTGTCTAAAGCTGTAAATTCATCCTCCTATCCTGCTTACCTGTCTGTCTGTCTATCTGTCTATCTCTCCCCCTCTCATCCCTTTTCTTCTTACCTCCTTATAATCTTTTTCCCCTGTCTAAACCTGTAAATCCATTCTCCTATCTTGCTTACCTGTCTGTCTGTCTTATCTCTCTCTCATCCATTTTCTCCCTACCAACCTACCTCAACCTCCTTATAATCTTTTCTTTCTCCTGTCTAAAGCTGTAAATCCATTCTCCTATCCTGCTTACCTGTCTGTCTGTCTATCTGTCTATCTCTCCCTCTCTCTCATCCCTTTTCTCCCTACCTCCTTATAATCTTTTTCCCCTGTCTAAACCTGTAAACTCATCCTCCTATCCTGCTTACCTGTCTGTCTGTCTATCTGTCTATCTCTCCCTCATCCATTTCCTTCACTCAAATTTACTCTCCACTTTCTCCCACTCGTTCGGTCCGTACTAACAATGATCTATTCCCTGGGCTTTGGGTACACCTCTATTTTTGATCCGTCTGATTTATTTCACAATATTCTTTCACCCGGCTGGATGTATCGCCCCATCTTTCACCGCATCAGAGGAGGAGGAGAGGAGGAGATTGTCTGTCTGTCTGTCTGTCTGTCTGTTTGTTTGCCCATCTATCTGTCTTTATTATAACAAGGTGACTCTCACTTTACACACATGTTGGTATAGGCTTATGTATTGGTTGTTATTCCTATTATCTATGCTATTTTTTGCTTCTTTTACATATTCAAACAGCCTAGTCTTAGCTTGTGTGTTGGCTATTATTGCTATTATTATTATTTCTCCTATTTATAGCTTCTTTTATATATTCAAATAGCCTAGTCTTAGCCTGTGTGTTGGCTATTATTGCTATTATTATTATTTCTCCTATTTATAGTTCTTTTATATATTCAAATAGCCTAGTCTTAGCCTGTGTGTTGGCTATTATTGCTATTATTATTACTATTATTATTATTTCTCCTATTTATAGTTCTTTTATATATTCAAATAGCCTAGTCTTAGCCTGTGTGTTGGCTATTATTGCTATTATTATTACTATTATTATTATTTCTCCTATTTATAGCTTCTTTTATATATTCAAATAGCCTAGTCTTAGCCTGTGTGTTGGCTATTATTGCTATTATTATTTATATTTCTAGATTTTTTAAATAGTCAAATAGCCTAGTATTAGCTTGTGTGTTGGCTATTATTGCTATTATTATTACTATTATTATTATTTCTCCTATTTATAGCTTCTTTTACACGTTGAAATAACCTAATCTTATCTTGAGTGTTGACTATCATCGCTATTTTTATTACTATTATTATTTCTATTATTTTTAGCCTCATATTCGAATACTCCACCAGTCGGGTCTTCGGGCAGTCCAAGTTTTCCCGAAGAGAGCAAATTAAGCTTCAAATTAAGTTTCTTCAGTCTCTCTCTCTGTAGGGTAAGTTTCTAAGCCTATCAGTTTTTAAGCCTATCATTCTCCTCATTCTTCTCTACGCAGGTTCTAGGGAGCAAAATTGAGCACCATAATCAAGGAAATTTTTTTGTTGCAATACTTTGGTTGTTGTTTGAATGATGGTTTTTGCCTTAGCTCTGAAACTTGTGTACGAAAGTTTTTGAAATAACGTACATTACAGGGCTTGTGTGTCTGTCTGTCTGTCTATCTATCTATCTATCTGTCTGTCTGTCGGTCTATCTATCTGTCTGTCTGTCTGTGTCTGTCTTGGAGTCTGTCTGTCCCTTATTCTGAACATGTGTGTGGGGCTTGTGTTCCCAGATGACAAACATACCAACTCTATGTGTATGTGTATGTGTGTGTGTGTGTGTGTGTGTATGTGTGTGTGTGTGTGTGTGTGCCAGTCTTGTGCCTTATCAGTCTGTCTGCCGCAATATCTGTCTGCTGGTTTATGTCTGATTGCCAACCTACTGTCTGTCTGGGTTTAAGTTTTCTCGGTAAGTCTGTCTCTGTCTGTCTATATAACCTCCTGTCTATCTGTGTCTGCTAACTGTCTGTCTCTTTACCTGTGTTTCTACCTGTATTTTTCTACCCATGGCTGTCTATTTCTACTTTTTTTCTACCTAAGGCTGTCTATCTACCTGTTTTTTCTACCTATAGCTACCTGCCTGTCTACTTCCACTCTACCTGTTTGCATGTCTACTATATTTTTCTACCCACGGCTGTCTATCTATCTATTTCTACTTTTTTCTACCTAAGGCTGTCTACCTTTTTTTTCTATCTATAGCTACTTGTCTGTCTACTTCCACTCAACCCGTTTGCATGTCAACTATATTTTTCTACCCACGGCTGTCTATCTATCTACTTCTACTTTTTTTCTACCTACCTAAGGCTGTCCATCTACCTGCTTTTCTACCGATAGCTAACTGTCTGTCTATTTCCACTCGACCTGTTTGCATGTCAACTATATTTTTCTACCCACGGCTGTCTATCTATTTCTACTTTTTTTCTACCTAAGGCTATCTATCTACCTGTTTTTTCTACATATAGCTACCTGTCTGTCTATTTCCACTCTACCTGATTGCATGTCTACTTCCTTTCCTGTGTACCTTCCTCTCTCCCCTGTCTGCTTATGTGGCTGTCTCCTGTCTATATGCCTACATCGCTACATGTTCTAACTCTAACCTCCTCCTCCTACAAGTCTACCTCCACTTCCCCCCACTCACAGTAAACAGACACTGACACACTAACTCCACTTCCCCTCACGACTGATAATTTTAGGCACACAGACACTGGGACTAACACACTACACACACACACACTGGGACTAACACACACACACACACACACACACACCAGTCAGCCAGTCAGTATGTGTGTAGCCAAGTTTATCTCGTTTGTACATTTTGTTTGCAGTTCAGTGAATACAACAACGTCGATGAACATGGACGCGTGTTTTGTTTTGGTTATTCACGATGAAGGAGGAGGAGGAAGAGTGGAGTTTTATATGAAGTTGTATCCACGCTCACAACACCCCCGATATAGCGTACCTTCCTTCTGCTTCTTTCCCTCCATCCCTCCCTCTTTCTCTCCATTCCTCCCTTCCTTCCTAGCTGGCAACACTCAGCCCCTAAACACATCCAAAGGGCCTTATCCATGCCATCCGAGCGCCCAAACGACCCTTGCGTCCATAATACATAAGGGCTACCTAGGAAGAGCCCTGCGCAGCCCTGCCCTTTGCACAGCCAAGCACAACATGACAACTGAAAGGAGGGAGAAGGGAGGGACGGAGGGAGATAGTGAGGTAGGAAAGGGAGGGATGGAGAGATGGTGAGACAAGGAAAGAGGGAGGGAAGGGAGGGTGTAGGACGAGAAGGGTGAGAGGGAGGAAGGGAAGTAATGGAAGAGCTGAATAAGTTTAGGGGAGGGAGGAAGGGAGGGTAATGGAGGGAAAGGAAGGGAGGGGGAGATAAAGAGGAAGGGAGGGAAGAAAGGAAAGTGGGGTGGGGAGGAAGGGAGGGAGTGAAGAAAGGAAAGAAGGGTGGGGTGAGGGAGGGAGGAAGGGAGGGAAGAAGGGAAGGAGAATAAAAAGGAAGTTAGGGCGGTTGTAAGGGAGGAAGGGAGGGAGAGGAAGGGCGGAGAGAGAGAGAGAGAGAGAGAGAGAGAGAGAGAGAGAGAGAGAGAAAATAAGGGAGGAAAAGAAGATATCTCACAGAGAGAGAGAGAGAGAGAGAGAGAGAGAGAGAGAGAGAGAGAGAGAGAGAGAGAAGAGAAGGGCGGATAGGACGATAGGGCTCTGAGAGAGAGAGAGAGAGAGAGAGAGAGAGAGAGAGAGAGAGAGAGAGAAGGAAGGGCGGATAGGACGATAGGGCTCTGGGATGAGAGAGAGAGAGAGAGAGAGAGAGAGAGAGAGAGAGAGAGAGAGAGAGAGAGAGAGATTTACACAAGTTCAGACCAAACAGACCCTATGAACCAGACTAAATGTTCTGTCCTTGAGAGATAAAAAAAGATAAAGAAAAGAAAACGTCACTAAAGAGGAAAAAATATTACTTGACGCTTTGCTATCACTACTACTACTACTACTACTACTACTGCTACTACTTTACTACTACTGCTACTACTACTTTAACGCAACCCTCAACGACTGGTCTTTAATGAGCCTTCAAGTAATGGGTTCAGAAACGGCTCAAACTTTACAGCTTCGAAACACACCTGAACCACACCTGCTCACTCGCTCACTCACCTGTCTCGAACTGGGAAAGCAATCCAGTCCAGGTGTGTGTAACTTACAGGTAATGGCGGTCCGTGTGCTTTCTGTATGCACACACACACAAACACACACTATGACACTAATTTATCGTTTAATGTTTATTTCAATTTCCACGTAAGAAAAAAGGCACAAATGCTTTACATACTGTTTTAACTTTCTTTATAACTAGTTCTTGTTAAGTTAATAAGCGTATTGCTCTCGACTGGATTTTATTACCTTTTTTTCCAGTATCAAATTAATTAAAGAGGGCATGTTAAAAAAAAAAAAAGGCACACGGTTTAATCTTCGCATCAACCTCTTTTTACGCTGTTTACTCTTTTGATCAATCTCTTAAGAAGGATTTCAATGTTGTAATCAGTTCTTTAATCTATCTAAGCTCGGTTCATTCTTACGTCCAATCTCTTAACACGGTTCATTCTTACGTTCAATCTCTTAACACGGCTCAATCTTACGTCCAATCTCTTAACACGGTTCATTCTTACGTCCAATCTCTTAAC
The DNA here is from genome assembly GCF_024679095.1 of Eriocheir sinensis. Lineage (NCBI taxonomy): Eukaryota > Metazoa > Arthropoda > Malacostraca > Decapoda > Varunidae > Eriocheir > Eriocheir sinensis. The sequence continues at coordinate 7,548,086 of NC_066557.1, forward strand.
ACGGTTCAATCTTACGTCCAATCTCTTAACACGGTTCAATCTTACGTCCAATCTCTTAACACGGTTCAATCTTACGTCCAATCTCTTAACACGGTTCAATCTTACGTCCAATCTCTTAACACGGTTCAATCTTACGTCCAATCTCTCAACACGGTTCAATCTTACGTCCAATCTCTTAACACGGTTCAATCTTACGTTCAATCTCTTCACGGTTCAATTTTACGTCCAATCTCTTAACACGGTTCAATCTTACGTCCAATCTCTTAACACGGTTCAATCTTACGTCCAATCTCTTAACACGGTTCAATTTACGTCCAATATCTTAACACGGTTCAATCTTACGTTCAATCTCTTCACGGTTCAATTTTACGTTCAATCTATTTACACGGTTCAATTTTACGTTCGATCTCTTCACGGTTCAATCTTACGTTCAATCTCTTTACACGATTCAATTTTACGTTCGATCTCTTAACACGGTTCAATCTTACGTTCAATCTCTTCACACGGTTCAATCTTACGTTCAATCTCTTTACACGGTTCAATCTTACGTTCAATCTCTTAACACGGTTCAATCTTACGTTCAATCTCTTAACACGGTTCAATCTTACATTCAATCTCTTAACACGGTTCAATCTTACCTTTAATCTCTCTTAACACGGTTCAATTTTACGTTCAATTTCTCTCAACACGATTCAAACTTCTCTTTACACGTTTTAATTTGATGTCCACTCGGTCCAACTTCTTCAATACACGGTTTAATTCTGTACTAATTATTTCTCTACATCTAATCTGTTTTAATCGCTTGCACGAATTATCTTTTTTTCTCTGCCTCTCATAATCTCTTTTAATCTCCTCCTACACGAACGATTTTTATTTTTCACTACATTTCATAATCCGTTTAATCTTCTCTTACATGGATAGCTTCCCGTGCTCTAGAATTTATGGACACGATTCGATTCCTCTGTTATGCATTCTAATCAAAAGTTTATTAGAAGCTTTCAGTGTGTTTATGGTTGGTGGTGGTGGTGGTGTGGTGGTGATGGTGGATTGCGGTCAATGTCTTTCCTCTGTTCGTTGTCATGTCAGCTTTAGTAATGTATCTCCAAGGTCAAGCGAGTAATAATAATAATAATAATAATAATAATAATAATAATAATAATAATAATAATAATAATAATAATAATAACTGACTTGTTTACGCGTATGAAGCCAGACCCTAATAAGAGAGAGAGAGAGAGAGAGAGAGAGAGAGAGAGAGAGAGAGAGAGAGAGAGAGAGAGAGAGAGAGAGAGAGAGAGAGAGAGAGAGAGAGAGAGAGAGAGAGAGAGAGACTTAATTTTATACGGGAAAGAAAAAAAGTTATTAAAGTATGAGTTTTCCAGTCCATCTTTTTCTTTTAAAAGGGGGAAAGGGGACGTCAGACCCTCTAACAACCTCATTATTAGGCATTACATACATACATACATACATACATACATACATACATATATAAACACATACACATACATACAGTCACACAAAAATACTTGGTCTTATACAAATACATACATAAATATACATACACAAATATTTGAATACATTTACATGAATACATACCTGGATACATAAAGGCACATTAATTAACATACGTATACATAAGCATCCGTGATATATATATGCATACATTAATCAAGAAAATAATTGCCCCACCATGAAATAAACAAACAAATTCCAAACAACCAAACAAGGGCCAAGAAAACACGCGATAATGAAAAAATAATAATAATAAAAATAATGAAAAAAATATAAAAACGAAAGCATAAAAAGGCAAAAGAATAAGAGAAAAAAAAAGTTCAATGCATAGTCATGAAAGCGTGACTGTCCAAAAAAGGCAACGAGACAATATAAAAAAAAAAAAAAAAATATGGAAAGAAAGAAAACTGAATATATATAAAAAAAGGAATGAAAATAGTTTAAAAAAATGTTGGTAAAATATAAATGAATGTATGAATAATAAAATATGAAAATAAACTAATAAAGGGGAAAATGTCCACGAATCAGTCTTATTTATATATATATAATTTCCCACACTCCAGATTATAAACTATTTTTCTATTTTTCATAATTTTCCGCCTACAATAATTCAGATTTGATTTTCGTCCTTTTCTTCCCACACATTATTCTCCTCCTCTTCTTCCTCTTTCTCCTCTTCCTTTCCTGTCTATTCTCACTTTCTTTTTACCTATCCTCTTTTTCTTCCTGCCTACAATAATTCAGATTTGATTTTCGTCTTTTTCTTCCCACACATTATTCTCCTCCTCTTCTTCCTCTTTCTCCTCTTCCTTTCCTGTCTATTCTTTCAGTCTCTTTACCTTTCCTCTTTTATTCTTTTCCCTCACATGAATTCGGGCATTTTCATTGTCACTGTAAGAATTCGGAAAAGTTGAAAAGTTTCGTTTAGTCGGCGCAACATCTGTGGTCATATGCCAGTGTAAGAATTCGGACTAGAGGAGTTTCTATGTATAAGAATTCGGGTTATTGGAGTGTTAATTAATACATAAAAATTCGGACTAATGGACTGTTAGTATAGTAAAATCGGATAAGTGGACTTTTGATGTATAAGGATTTGGATTAATGGATTGTCAATGTATAAAATTCGGATTAATTGAGTTACTGTATAAAAATGGATCAACGGACTTTGAATGTATAAAAATCCGGATCAATGGTCTGCTACAGCATTGAGATAAGGATTAGATGGATTTTTTAGTGTATTAGAAAAGAAAAATGGAAAATAGATGCGAAATGGTAATGAAAATAAACAAAACGCAATAAAAGGTAAAAACAAACAGAAAACAAACAAAAGAAAAGGTAAAGTAAACAACACAAACGTAAAAACAAACAAACACGCAACAAAACATAAGATAAAAACAAACAAAAACAAACGAAACAAAAAAGTAAAAATAAACAACACAAACGTAAAAAGAAACAAAAACAAAAAATAAGATAAAACAAACAAAACAACAAACAAGACATACCCAACAAATGGTAAACAAAAACAAAAAAACGTAAAAACAAACAAAACAAAACAAGATAAAACACACAAAACAAACGAAACAAGATAAGAGGTAGAAACAAACAAAACAAGATAAAACAAACAAAACAAGATAAAACAAACAAAACAAGATAAAAAAGAGGTAAAAACAAACAAAACAAAACAGTAAACACAAACAAAACAAACAAAACACGCAACAAAACATAATATAAAAAATCGAACCAAACAATAGATAGAGCAAACAACAGAAGCAAAACAAACAGCAATAACAGCGCCTCGAGGCCGTAACACGAGGCTTAACAAAACACACACAAATAAAACGGGAAAACAAACGAACAAATAAAAGGGAGTTTGTTTAGTGCAGGAGAAAACACACACACACACACACACACACACACACACAACACGGACGATTATTTTTAGACAAACATTTTTCTCGCTCGCAATAAAACGAAGAAAAAAACACCGAGCACAAAAGCAGATGAACAACAAACACCAACAACAATGACAACAAAAGCAAAACAAACACACAAACACACACACATACATAAACAAACACAGGCACCTCCTCCTCGCCTCCCAGCATAAATAATCCAAACAAACAAACGAACAAACAAGCAACAAAGACCGACAAAGTGGAGATAAGAAAGAAAACGAAAACAAGTCTAAGAAAAAAAAATCCCCCCCCCAAAAAAGAGAAAGACAAACAAACAGACGAACACACAAACACATGAGACACGACACATTAAAACGACAACAACAACAATAACAACAACAACGGCCATTAAAACAAAGCCCCTTGCAAGTCTGTAGGAGGAGGAGGAGGAGGAGGAGGAGGTTGTGGTGTATATTATTAACGTGGGCAACCTGTTCTATAGTGGTTATGATGGTGATGGTTATGGTGGTGGTGGTGGTAATGGTGGTGGTGTTGATGGTGGTAATGATGGGGGTGGTGGCAGTGATGGAGTGTGTTGATGGTGGTGATGACAGATGTGGTGGAGGAGGGAGGTGTGGGGTGGAGTTGGGGTGGTGGTAGTAGTAGTAGTAGTAGTAGTAGTAGTAGTAGTAGTAGTAGAAGTAACAGTGATGGAGGAAAGGGGGGGGGGGGGGGGGGAAGAATAATGGTGATGATAAGAGAAGTAGAGGAGGTATGAAGGAGGAGGAGGAGGAGGAGGAGGAGGAGGAGGAGGAGGAGGAGGAGGAGGAAGAGGTGGAAGTGAGAGAGTGATAACAAACAGCAAATGTCATGTGTTGATGGTAGTGGAAGAGGAGGTGGAGGAGGAGGAGGAGGATATAAATGGTGAAGTGGAGAAGGGTGTCAAGGAGGAGGTGGTAAAGGATGTGGAAGAGGAAATGAAAGAGAATGTGTAAGAGGAGGTGGAGGGGGAGGATGTGGAAGAGGAATGTAAGTGGAAGAACAAGAAGAACAGGAAGAATGACCACAAGAAAAAGGAGGTGGAAAAAAATTGAGGGATGTGGAGTGGGTGGGTGTGATGTGATGTGGAGTTGAGAGAAGTGAAGATAGGTGGATGTAGATGGATAGAATAGAGCAGGTGGGTCATGTGGAGTGGTGTGATGTGGGAGTGTGTGGGGTGGAGGAGAGGAAGGAGGAATGGAGTGGAATGAGAACAGAGAGAGAGAGAATGTGGATAAATGGGAGATGGAATAGATGGTGTGGAAGGGCCTGAAACTAACGATGAAAGGGGAAAGACGGACAGAAGAATGATGGTGAAGGAAGGAAGACTGATGAAGAAGGGGAGGAGGAGGAGGAGGAGGAGGAGGAGGAGGAGGAGGAGGAGGTATTGACGGAGTAAGAACTAAAAGAAGGAAAGAAAAATAGCAGGGAAAGAAAAGGAGAGAGGAAAAGAAAAAGAAATAGAAAAAATGAGAAACAGAAAAGAAATGAGAAAACAAAAAAGAAAAGAAATGAGAAGAAAATAACAAGAAAAAGAGGAAAAGAGGAAGACAACGAAGACATATATAAACAGGTAAAACGACCAGGTAGATAGGAGGACAGGTAAGGTGGATTGAGGTGGATAAACAGAACCAGGTGGAGAGATATGAGGCCAGGTGTATGTGTATGAGAACAGGTGAGTAAGAAACCAGGTCGAGTTATGAGGTACGGATATGTCAAACAGGTAAACGTAGATCAAAGTAAATAAACAACCAGGTAAAGAAATAGAGACCAGGTATGTATAGGAACAGGTATATAACAATCCAGGTGTGATGAATGAATATAGTACAGGTAAAGATAGGTTAAAGGTGAGTTCCAGAAGCAGAATATTACAGGTAAATACAAATCCAGGTAAAGGTGTGAAGCTTGGATGAAGAGCAGGTGAGTTGAACAGGTAGGCAGGTAGGTGTGTGGAGGTGATTAGCGAAGAACCAGGTGAAAATGAGATCAGGTAAGGTGTGTTTAGATGTATGAATATGAACCAGGTGACTAACTAAGAACCAGGTAGATATGAAGGACAGGTAAGGCGTGTTTTGATACATATATAAAACCAGGTGGCAATGGAAACAGGGAGGTCAGCACAGGTAAAGGTGGACTAACTAGAACCAGGTGGCATTGAGGGGGCAGGTAAGGTGTTTTGATACATATACAAACCAGGTGATTAATTAGAAACCAGGTAGACATTAGGACAGGTAAGGTGGCTAATGGGACAGGTAAAACAGCACAGGTAAAGGTGGACTAGATAAGAAGCAGGTAGATATGAGAACAAGTA
>NC_066557.1:7558842-7566342 GCF_024679095.1 Eriocheir sinensis
GAGATTGGATGGGATGAAGAAAGGAAGAAAAGGAAGGAATTGAAGTTGGTAAAGAAAGAAAAAAAGAAAGATAAGGAAGATAAATATGAAGGAAAGGGAAAGAGAAAGGAAGGAAGGGAAGAGAAAGATGGAAGAAAGGAAAAACTGAAAAAAAGGAAGAATGAAGATAAAAGGAAGGAAGAAAGGAAGGCAGACAATAAGGAAGGAAGGAATAGGAAGTTACGATAGAGAAAAAAAAATTGTTGGAAGGAAGAAGAGATGGAAGAAAGGGGAAGGAGGAGACGGAGGGAGAAAGGGTGAATGGAAGGAAGGAGAGAATGAAGGAAGGAAAGGAAGAAAACAAAATTGAAAAAAGAAAAGAAGCTGAAAGTTGAAGTGGAAGGAGACAAAATGAGATACATGATAATGAAAGGGTAAGAGGGAGATAAAGAGATAAAGAAAGATAAAGAGATACAGAGAAGCAAATTAAAGTAAGAAAATATATTTAAGAAAAGAAATAAAGATTGAAAGAAAAAAAAGGGAGAGATGAAGGGAAAAAGAAAAGAAAAGGAGACAATAGAGAAAAAACAATTCACTCTGAAATTATAAGAAAATAAGAAATTGAAGGAGATTGAAAAAAAATTAAAGAAAATTGAAGGACAGAAGATAAAAGGGAAGGAACGAAAGAAAGAAAGCATAAGAATAAAAGAGAATAGAAAGGCCACTCTGAAAATATAGTAAGAAAATGAAGAATTGAAGAAGATTGAAAGAAATGAGAGAAAATTAAGGAATAGAAGATGAAAGGGAGGGAAGGAGAGAAAGAAAGCAAGCATAATTAGAAAGAACAAAAGAAAGTCCAATCTGATAATGCACAAAAAAAAACATTGAAAAAGATTGAATGAAATGAGAAAAAATGAAGAATAAAAAAGGAAGGAAGGAAAGAAAGAAAGAAAGCATAATTAGAAAGAAAAAAAGAAAAGAGTCCAGTTTGATCATAGACTAAAGAAAAAAGAAATTGAAAAAGATTGAAAGAAATGAGAAAAAATGAAGATAAAAGGGAAGAAAGGAGAGAAAGAAAGCATAAGAATAAAAAAAAGTCCAATCTGATCATAGAAAAAAAAAGATATTAAAGATTGAAAGAAAGAAAAAAATAAGGGATAGAAAAAAGATGAAAGGGAAGGAGAAAAAAAAGAATAATGAAAAAGAGAAAAGAAAATCCAATCTGATAATAGTAAAAAAAAGAAAAAAAAGAGAAATTGAAGAAGATTGAAAGGAAGAAAATCAAGGAAGAAAAGAGTGAAGAATTACGTTCCAAAAGAGAAGGGAAAAAAAGAAAAAGGAGGAGAAGAATAAGGAAGAGGAAAGACGAGGTAAAAGAGAATGAGAAGAAAAGAAAGAAAGAAGAAAAAAAAGAGAATAAGGAGGTGAAAAAGAAAGACGAGATGAAAGGAAAGGAAACGAGATAGAAGCAAAAGAAGAAAGGAAGGAGAGAAAGAAGATGAAGAAAAAGCCAGACTAAAAAGAAGGAAGAAAGAAAAGGAAAGAAAGGAAGAAAAGAAGAAAAAGAAGATGCAGGTAAAGAAAACAAGAAAAGAAGAAACGAAGGAAAACAAACAAAAGGAGAAAGTGAAGATGAAAGGCGAGAGAAAAGAAAAGAGAAGAAAATGGGAAGAAAGGAAATAAAGAGGAAAGACGAGGACGTAAAAGAAGATAAAGTTAAGATGAAAAAGAAGACGGACGGAAGAGGAGAAAAGGAGGAAGAGGAAGAAAAGAGAAAATAAGGAGAAAGATGAGAATGGAAAGGAAGAAAAGGAGGAAGAAAGTTAAGATGAGAGGGAAGAATGAGAAGAAAAAGAAAATAGGAAGAAAATGGAAATAAAGAAGAAAAGAATGAAAAGAAAAGAAGAAAAAGAAAATAGGAAGAAAAAAAATAAAGAAGAACAAGAATGAAAAGAAAGAGAAAAAAAATAGGAAGAAAAGGGAAATAAAGAAGAAAAAGAATGAAAAGAAAAGAAAGAGAAAAAAACAGGAAGAAGAAAAGGGAAATAAAGAAGAAAAACAAGAATGAAAATAAAGAAAGAAGAAAGAGAAAAACGAAAATAGGAAGAAAAAGGAAATAAAGAAGAAAAACAAGAATGAAAAGAACAGAAGAAAAGAAGATTAAGATGAACGGCAAGAAGAAGAAAAAGAGGAAGAAAAAGAGAAGGAAGAAAGAAAATGAAGAAGAATAACAAGCGTGTGAAGAGGAACGAAAGAAGAAAAAGGAGAAAGGAAGCTGAGATGAAAGACAGAAGAGAAGAAAAAGAGGAGGAAAATTAAGGGAAATGAAGGAAGAAGAGAAAGTAAAGGAGAATGAAGGAGAAAAGACTAAAGATGAAAGGCAGGAGAGAAGAGGAAGAAAAAGAGGAAGAAAGAAGAGGAGAAAGAAGATGAAGTAAAGCAGGAGAGAAGAAACAGAGGAAGAAAAAGAGGAAGAGAGAAAAGAAAAGAAGAAAGAAGAGAAAGTAAAGGAAGAAATAAAAGGAGAAATAAGGCAAAGATGAAAAGGGAGAAAGAGGAAATAGAGGAAAAGGAGGAAGAAGAAGAAATTAAGACGAGAAGGCAAAGAAGAAAAAAATATATGAAAAGCAAGAAAAAGAAGAAAAATAAAATAGGAAGAAGAATATGAAAGAGCAAAATAGAAGATGTAAAGAAGAAAGATAAAAAGGAAGAGAGAGGAAGTTAAGATAAAAGACGAGAGAAGAAAGGGAAGAAAAAAAGAGGAGGAGGAAGAAAGGAAATAAAGAAGAGCGAAGAGAATGTATAGACGAACGAAAGAGAGAGAAAAAAGTTGAGATGAAAGACAGGAGAGAGGAAATAAGAGGAAGAAAAAGAGGAGGAGGAAGAAGAAAGGAAATAAAAGAAGAAAGAGGAGGAAGTAAAGGAAGAAAAATACGGACACTCCAGCGAACTTTTTCTCCGCCAAGACAGGAAGGAAAGAAATAAAGAAGAAAAAAGATGAAAGGAAGGAGGAAGAGGAGGAGGAGGAGGAGGAGGAGGAAAGGAAGATAAGAAGAAGAGAATAAAATAAATAACTATATAAGAGAGAGAGAGAGAGAGAGAGAGAGAGAGAGAGAGAGAGAGAGAGAGAGAGAGAGAGAGAGAGAGAGAGAGAGAGAGAGAGAGAGAGAGAGAGAGAGAGAGAGAGAGAGAGAGAGAGAGAGAGAGAGAGAGAGACGAAAATAAGCTAAAAAAAAAGAAAGAAAAATAAGATGAAGATGAAGAGGATGAAGAAGAAAAATAATAGACCTGTTTTTTTCTTCTTTTTTATATCAGGCAAGCAAACACGTCTCTCTCTCTCTCTCTCTCTCTCTCTCTCTCTCAGGATGCAAGGAAAAGAAAAATGCCTTTGCAGAAATAATAAGAGAGAGAGAGAGAGAGAGAGAGAGAGAGAGAGAGAGAGAGAGAGAGAGAGAGAGAGAGAGAGAGAGAGAGAGAGAGAGACTGGAAAAAAGAAAGGAAGCAGGAGATAAAGAAAACGGAAGGGAGGAAAAAAATAACATTCCCTCTTTAGAGATATCTTTACCTCCTCCTCCTCCTCCTCCTCCTCCTCTTCTTCTTCCTCCTCCTCCTCCTTCTTGCCTTTCAACTCTCTTCTTCAATCTTTTCGTTCCTCCTCCTCCAACCCCTCCTCGTCTTCCTCCACTTCAACCCCTCCTCCTCCTCCTCCTCCTCCTCCTCCTCTTCTTCTTCCTGCCCTTCAACTCCTCTTCTTCAATCTTTTCGCTCCTCCTCCTCCACCTCCTCATCGTCTTCCTCCACTTCAACTCCTCCTCCTCCTCCTCCTCCTCAAACATTACATTTACACAAGTCACTCCTCAAGACCAAGAACTGTCCCATTCAGACCCGAGAGAGGGGGCTAACAACATACTTCAGGCCCCTTTCAGACCCCTCCTCTCCATCCCCACCCACCCAGACCACGTGAAAGGGGTTTAGTGTGCTTCAGACCACCTTAGACCTATAACTCAGCCCTACTAGACCACACAATAGGGGCTGAAATGGCTTGCAACGTATCTAGTCCCATCCTTACCAGAGTTGAACCCCCAGAAAGGGGTCTAAATGTCCTCTGAGCCCCTTTTTTTTATTGCAGCCCCCAATCAGACAGTATATATAAAGGGTCTTACTTGTATCTTAGCCCCCTGTATACCAGTCCCATCCCTTTACAGTCATTTCATTGTATTTAAGTCCCTTTCAGACCAGTCCCATCCTGTTTGAGTAGATTTCAGACCCAGCTTTTAATTCTCCATAACAACTTTTTTTTTTTTTTTTGGGGGGGGGGGCGCTAAGGTCATCTCTCAGCCCCTTACAGCCCCCTCTCAACCCTGACCCATACCACAAGACCACCAGAATAGGTCATCTCTCAGCCCCTTACAGCCCCCTCTCAATCGTGACCCATACCACAAGACCACTAGAACAGGCTCCAACCGCTATCCAGACCAACCAATATAGGCCCATGCAACGGAGATGAGCACCGAGGTCACGCGTAGCTGTAGCGTATGCCCCCAACTTTACTTTTCATAGCCCAATCCAGCCCACCATACTAGGCAGCATAGCCAAGAGGAAGTCCATTCAGTTCACCATACACGCAGCATAGCCCAATCCAGTCCGACATAGCGCGCAGCATAGCCCAGCCTAGCCTAGAGTAAGGTGCAGCATAGTCCAATCCATACATTTGAGTTTCTTCCACTGTGACCGAGAGGGAATCAGCCCACCCCAATAGACCATGAAACATAGCTCAATATACCACGCAGTATAGCCCAATCTTGCCCAAAGTAAGGTGACAGCATAGCCCATTTCAGAATCAAGCCTACCATCCCTACACACAAGCGAGGAAAAGCATAACTCCAACACAGAACACTCCAGTCAACAGCTACGTTCAGCATAGTCCAAAATTCCGCGCAGCATAGCCCAACCTAGCCCACAGTAAGGTGCAGCATAGCCCAATCTAGAGTCCAGTTTGGAGCCTCCTATCCCTACGGTCCAACACAGAACAGCATAGCCAAAAATATCGAGCAGCATAGTCCAACCTAGCCCACAGTAAGGTGCAGCATAGCCCAATCTAGAGGTAAGTTTGAAGCCTCCTATTCCTACGGTCCAACACAGAACAGCATAGCCAAAAATATCGAGCAGCATAGCCCAATCTAGTCCACAGTAAGGTGCAGCATAGACCACTCTAGAATCAAATCTTCTAACCACAGGGTCTAACACAGAACATTCCAGTCAAAACCCACGAACAGCATAGCCAAACATACCGCTCAGCATAGCCCAATCTAGCTCGCAGCATAGCCCAATACACCTCGATTCCTGGCCAAAAGGAAGAGAGGGAGAAGGGAGAGAGCGAAAGAGGAAGCCCAGCTAGACCGTTCAGCACAGCCCAACATAGCTAACAGCATAGACCAATCTAGCGCGCAGCATAGCCCAATACACCTCAATTCCTGGCCATAAGGGAGAGAGGGAGAAGGGAGAGAGCGAATGAGGAAGCCCAGCTAAACCGCTCAATATAGCCCAATCTAGCTCGCAGCATAGACCAATCTAGCGCGCAGCATAGCCCAACACAGCTAGCAGCATAGACCAATCTAGCACGTAGCATAGCTCCATTCACTAAGGTCGTAAGGAGGAGAGAGCAAGAGAGAACGAGAAGCCCAGCCCGCCCACCAGCCCAACAAACCGCTCAGCATAGTCCAAAACGGTCTCATTCCCAGCAGCCATGAGCGAGCAAGGGAGGGAGAGCAAGAACGAGCGAGAGGAAGCCCAGCCAGCCCGCCCGTCCAGCCCGCCTCTCTACCTCCGCCAGTCTCACGTTGGGATCCTATTTCGGGTCTGGGATCAAATTGGTTCCCCCCGCCCCCCCTCCCCCCCGTTGCCATGACGACCACCACCCCGTCAGATCGATGCCCTAGCCCTCCTCCTCTTCCTCTTCCTCCTCTTCCCAAACTTTCCCCGACGAAGTTATCAGAAGGTGGAGTTACTGGTCTTGTCTTCTCCTCTCTTGCTATCCTCCACAACAACCTCCACTATAACCTCCTCCTCCTCCTCCTCCTCCTCTTCTCTTTCAGCCCTCCTCCTCTACTCCTCCTCCTCCCTTTCAAAGCGTCGGGAGGTTGGAGAGAGGAGGAGAGGAAGAGAGGAGAGCGGAGGGAGGAAGGGAGATCCGAGAACGTCGAACGCACAGAAACCGCCAACCTCACAGTCCCTTTAGAGAGGCCGCAACGAGGGTCTGAGGGGGCTACTCCGCGCCAGCCAGCCCCCTCAAAGCACACACCGCGGGGCCAACCTCTCCCTCCGGCCCAGCCCCTCCAGCCCCTGCCTCATCAGCCCCCGGGATATATTAAAGATTAGGGCTGCAGTAAAAGTAATGTTAGCAATTTGGGAACTTCAAGTCAGCCTTATTACTTTTGCTGGCAGGGGATTGGGCGACGGCTCCTGGTTCCTGGCACGCCATTGGTCCGCGCAGAGCCCCGGCCACGCCCCCTCCAGCCTGGCATTGGTGGAGAGCGTTCCTATTACAAGGTTGCCCCATTATTTTTCAGCCCTTATTGAACAGGAGCAAGTTTTATCCACAAACAAAATATTCCACCGTGGAGAAAAGAAGAAAAAGAAAACGGGTTGAATTATCCGCGTTAGAAAAGACCTTGGACTATTTTTGAAGCCTTGGGGGAGAGAGAGAGAGAGAGAGAGAGAGAGAGAGAGAGAGAGAGAGAGAGAGACAGGAGTGAGAATGAAAGACAGGGAAAGAGAGGGCTGGCGGGGGAATGACGGGTGAAGGAGAGAGTGAGAGAGAAAGAAAGAGGAGGAGGAGGAGGACGAGGACGAGGAACGGAAAGGGAGGAAGACGGGCAGAGGAAATGAGATGGAGGCGTCGGGGAATGAAGGGAGAGGAGGAGGAGGGGGGAGGAGGGAGAGGAAGAAAGAGAAAAGAGAAAGAGAGGGGGTTGAGATGAAAGAGACTGAGAGAAGGCAGAGAGAGGGAGAGGGGTAAGACCTTATTCCTAGAGCGAGTGAGAGAGAAAGAGAGAGGAGAGAGCGAGCGAGTGAGTCTTCATTTCTTTCCTTCATTTTTCAGGGACTATTAAGAGAGAGAGAAGATGGATGAAGCGGAGAAGGGAGGAGAACGGGCGGTCGAAGATGGATGAGGAGAGGAAAGGGTGTGAGGGAGAGGAAGAGGGGTGAGGAGGAGGGAGAGGAAGAAGGAGGGAGAGGATGGGAAGGGAAGGAAAAGGAAGAGGGGTTAGGTGAGGTCTGTTACGAGTGTGAGAGAGAGGAAGAGGGTATGAAGGGGTGAGAAAGCTTGGGAAGGGAAGGAAAAGGGCTGACTAGGTGGGAAGGTCTTGTGAGAGTGGGCTGAGAGAGAGGGAGAGGAAGAGGGTGAGAGGGTTGGGAAGGGAAGGAAAAGGGCTGACTAGGTGGGAAGGTCTTGTGAGAGTGGGCTGAGAGAGAGGGAGAGGGAGAGGGTGAGAGGGTTGGGAAGGGAAGGAAAAGGGC
>NC_066557.1:7573842-7706342 GCF_024679095.1 Eriocheir sinensis
GAGAAAAACGTAAGAGATGGATGAAATAGAGAGAAAACGTAAGAGATGGATGAAATAAAGAGAAAAACATAAGAGATGGATGAAATAAAGAGAAAACGTAACACAAATGGATGAAATAGGAGAAAACGTAAGAGAGATGGATGAAATAGAGAAAACGAGAGACCAGATGGATGAAATAGAGAAAAACATAAGAGATGGATGAAATAAAGAGAAAACGTAACACAGATGGATGAAATAAGAGAAAACGTAAGAGATGGATGAAATAAAGAGAAAAACGTAGAGACGGATGAAATAAAGAAAAACGTAAGAGATGGATGAAATAAAGAGAAAACGTAACACAAATGGATGAATAAGAGAAAACGTGAGACCAGATGGATGAAATAAGAGAAAACGTTAGAGAGACGGATGAAGAAGAGAAAGCGAACACTGGATAAATGAGAAAAGGTAAGAAAGAGGTGAGAGAGGGTTTAAATCTCCCTGAGTGGGTCTTAAGATAGAAGAGAAGGGGAGGAGGCTTACTGAAGAGAGAGAGAGAGAGAGAGAGAGAGAGAGAGAGAGAGAGAGAAGAAAGGGAATTGAAACTAATCTTCTTAGACTGCAATATTTTTCCGAGGAAGAACAACAAGAAGGGAAGAAGGTGAAGAAGAAGGAGATGAAGAAGAAGAAGAAGAATTAATCATGAAGAACAAACGGATTGGATTATGAAGAAAATAGAATATATAAAAATAACTGCGAATACTGAAGATGAAGAATACAGACATAAAAGAAGAAGAAGAGGAAGATAGAGAAGGAGAGGAGCAAGAAGAAGAAGGCGAAGCGGAAAAAAAAGGACGAAGATGAAGAAGACGAAGATGATGAAGGCGAAAACGAAAACGACAAAGAATATGAAGAGGACGAAGAAGATGAAGGGGGAAAACGAAGACCAAAAAGAAGAAAAAAAAGATGAAGACGTAGACGAAGAAGAAAAAAGAGAGAAAGAAGACGAAGATGAAGAAGACGAAGATGAAGGCGAAGACGAAGACGTAGACGAAGAAGAAAAAAGAGAGAAAGAAGACGAAGATGATGAAGACGAAGATGAAGATGAAGGCGAAGACGTAGACGAAGAAGAAAAAAGAGAGAAAGAAGACGAAGATGATGAAGACGAAGACGTAGACGAAGAAGAAAAAAGAGAGAAAGAAGACGAAGATGAAGATGAAGGCGAAGACGTAGACGAAGAAGAAAAAAGAGAGAAAGAAGACGAAGATGATGAAGACGAAGATGAAGACGAAGGCGAAGACGAAGACGAAGAAGACGGTGAAGGAGAAGAGGGCCACAGAGGAGTATAGAGAATTACTGAGTTATTGGGCGGCATAACATTTACATAACGAGCCACTTAGGGAATAATTTGATTAAGGCAAGACGATATTATTTTGTCCTCTCAGAAAAATATGTAATGAAGATATGATGATGCTACTACTACTACTACTACTACTACTACTACTACTACTACTACTACCACAACTACTACTGCTACTACTATCACTACTACCACTAACTCCAGAACTACTACTGCTAGCTACTGTTACTTCTACTAATTCTCCTCCTCCTCCTCCTACTACTACTACTACTTCTACTACCATTACTACCTCCGCAACTACTTTACAACTACTACTAAGCTCGCTATTGTTTCTACTACTACTACTACTACTACTACTATCCCAAGCCCGTAAAAAAAATATTAAAAAAATGAGTCCACGAAAACTTGTAACGAATGAAAAAGTGACGAGAAAAAAATATATATATGCTGTAAAAAAAATAACAAGACAAGACCCCGCTTAAAAAAAAAAGGAGGATGGGAAAAAAATATATATCAGTAACGTATTGTGGAAAAGATCAAAATATGTATGTATAAAATAACACCGAAAATTGGGAGGAAAAAGAAGAAAAAAAAAGAACGAACGAACTCACCAGCCCGGGGCGAAAAAATATTGGGTTAAAAAAATAGTTAAGTGAAATAAATAATACAAAAAAATAGTCACTCCTCAAAAACACATGAAAATTAATATTGATAAAAATGAAATAGAAAAAAAATTGTCAAGTGAAATAAATAATATTGATAAAAATGAAATAGAAAAAAAATAGTCGTGAAATAAATCATACCAAAATAGTCACTCCTCAAAAACACATGAAAATTAATATTGATAAAAATGAAATAGAAAAAAATAGTTAAGTGAAATAAATAGTATTGATAAAAATGAAATAGAAAAAAAAATAGTTAAGTGAAATAAATAATATTGATAAAAATGAAATAGAAAAAAATAGTTAAGTGAAATAAATAATATTGATAAAAATGAAATAGAAAAAAATAGTTAAGTGAAATAAATAATATTGATAAAAATGAAATATAAAAAAAATAGTTAAGTGAAATAAATAGTATTGATAAAAATGAAATAGAAAAAAAATTGTCAAGTGAAATAAATAATATTGATAAAAATGAAATAGAAAAAAAATTGTCAAGTGAAATAAATAATATTGATAAAAATGAAATAGAAAAAAATAGTTAAGTGAAATAAATCATACCAAAAAAGTCACCCCTCAAAAACACATGAAAATTAATATTGATAAAAATGAAATAGAAAAAAATAGTTGAGTGAAATAAATAATATTGATAAAAATGAAATGGAAAAAAATAGTTAAGTGAAATAAATCATACCAAAAAAGTCACCCCTCAAAAACACATGAAAATTAATATTGATAAAAATGAAATAGAAAAAAAAAAAAATACATGAATGCAAAACAGAAAAAAATACGTCACCCTTAAAATAGAATATGAAAATTAATATTGATAAAAAAAAAGAAGAAACTATAACCCGGAATACAGTAAAAACGAAGTAAAAAAAAAAAAGAATAACTGCATACATTTGTGAAAAAAACGTAATAGCGTAACAATAATAGCGTAACAGTAACAGCGTAACAATAATAGCGTAACAATAATAGCGTAACAGTAATAGCGTAAAAAGCAGCATTAAATCAATAACAAAATGAACAATAATAAATCGATGAAAATGAAATAAAAGAAATAAAATGCAGGGTGAAAAAACGCAATTAATTAAAAAAAAATAATAAATCCGTAAAAATGCAAAATAAAACAAATAAAAAGATGAAAAATAATTAAAAATGTAAAGTAAAAATCCAATGAAAATGCAAAAAAAAAGTAATAAAATGTAAACGCAATTAAGTTGAAAAAAATAAGAAATCAATAAAAATGTAAAATAAGACCAATAAAAAGATGAAAAATAATTATAAATGTAAAGCAAAATCCAATTAAAATGCAAAAAAAAAAAAATTCAACAAAAGCTAGAAACCGAATAAACCAATGAAAATGAATAAAAAAATAAATAAAATAAAACTAACAATCAATAAAAAAAGATATAAAATGAATAATCAAAATCGTACAAAATAAAATTAAATAAATAATAAAATAAAAATTGCCAACACGATCAAAATTGTCCTGCGGTCCATCGGCAGTCAAGGGTCGGGCAGCCTCGTTACGCCCCGGGAAGGTTGATACGCCTGACCGCAGCACTAAGTTAATAAAATAATGAGGGAATGTATAGGGGGGAGGGGGGCCGGAAGGGAGGGGAAGGAGGGGGAATAAAAGGGAAGGGAAGGGGGAATAAAGGGAGGGAGGGAAGAAAGGGAAGGAAGGGGAGGGGAAGGAAGGGGAAGGATGGGGAATAAGGGGAGGGGAGGAAAGATATGGGGGAGGGGAAGGAAGGGGAATAAGTGGAGACAGGGAAGGAGAGGGGAAGAAGGAGAGGGGAGGAGAAGGAAGGGGAAGAAGGAGGGAGGGACGGGAAGTAAGGGAAATAAGGGGAGTAAGTGGGGAAAGAAGGGGAATAAGGGGAGGGAAGGGAAGATATGGGGGGAGGGGAAGGAAGGGGAATAAGTGGAGAAAGGGAAGGAAGGGGAAAGAAGGGGAGGGGAGGGGAAGGAAGGGGAATAAGTGGAAAGGGAAGGAGGGGGAAAGAAGGGGAGGGGAGGGGAAGGAAGGGGAATAAGGAAGGGAAGGAGGGCGAATCAAGAAGCTTTTTTCAGAATTCTCCGCACGAGGCATGTACTGAAGATACTTTTTTGATCGTGTGTACAAGTGGTGGAAATTGGCGGCGTTTTGGGAAAGAAAAAAACTCGCAGAAAAAAAAAGAATAGATAATAACAAGAAAATAAACACGTGCATTAGCCCCAATAAAGTAATAAACCTGAAATTAGATAAATAACCAAAGAAAAAGAAGAAAAAACAAAAAAGTAAATAAACAAAGAAACGAATGAAGCAAACACACAAATACACTAATTGATAAAAAAAAAAAACACACATACAAATACAAGAAATAAAAAACATCAATACTAACTTGTCTTGGCAGGAGTGGAGGTTGAACTAGTGGAGTCTGAAGAGGAGGAGGAGGTGGTGGAGGTGGTGGTGGGAGGGCTGCAGGAGGAGGAGGAGGAGGAGGTGGACGAGGCCTTGCTACGTCGATTCTTCAAACTCTTGGCGGTGTATTGAAGCTTCGGAACCCCAGACGAAGCAGCAGTGGTGACGACGAAACCACCTTTATAATCACTTTTCTCTTCGGTGGAGGTGGAGGCGGTAATGGTGGTGGTGGAGGTGTCGGAAGTGGAGGTGGAGGTGGAGGTCGCTTCGTTGTCCAAAAGCTCCTTCTTGGTCACTGTTGTACTACTGTTGTTATTGTTATTGGTGTTGTTGGTGGTGGTGGTGTTGGTGTTCTTTCTGATGATGATAAGGGTGGTGGGGTTGGCGGTGATGCTGGCGGTGGTGGTGTTACGGTTCCCGGTGATGATTCGATACCTGGCGGTGGTGCGGGTAGCGTTATTGTTGTTGTTGCTCTTGTTGTTGTTGTTGTTGTTGTTAGTGATGTCGCTGGTACACACTTCAAACCTGCTGTTCATGGCCCCTCATCCGCTCATGTCTCCCTCGCAGCTTCTCTCTAAGGGGGGAAGAGAGAGATGATGTGGTTAGGGAGGCTGAGAAGGGGAGAGGAGGGAGGGGAAGGAGGGGGAATAAGGGAAGTAGAGGGGAAGGAAGGAAATAAGGGGAGGGAAGATATGCGGGGGAGGGAAGATATGGAAGAAGGGGAAGGAAGGGGAATAAGGGGAGGAGAGGGGAGGGAGGGGAAGGGAGGGGAATAAGGGGAGGAGAGGGGAGGGAGGGGGAATAAGGGAAGTAGAGGGGAAAGAAAGGAAATAAGGGGAGGGAAGATATGAGGGAAGGGGAAGGAAGGGGAATAAGTGGAGAAAAGGAAGGAGGGGGAATAAGGGGAGGGGAGGGGAAAGAAAGGAAATAAGGGAAGGGAAGATATGGGGGAAGGGGAAGGAAGGGAATTAGTGGAGAAAGGGAAGGTTGGAGGAATAAGGGGAGGGGAAGGGAAAGAAAGGAAATAAGGGGAGGGAAGATATGGGGAAAGGGTAAGGAAGGGGAATAAGTGGAGAAAGGGAAGGAGGGGGAATAAGGGGAGGGGAGGGGAAAGAAGGGGAACAGTGAGATTAAGAGTGATGATAGGATGCAATAGATGGGAAAATAATGATGATGATGATGATGCTTGTATACAAAATAAAGAAAACGGGAAAAGGGTGACAGACGGCTTGGCGAGGGAAAACTGTCTTAAAATTAACTTTCCTTTTTTTTACACACACACACACACACACACACACACACACACACACACACACACACACACAATAAGAAAACAAAAACAAAAATAAGAAGAAAAGAAAAAAGTAGATGACAAAGAATGAAGAAGAAGGAAGAAAAAGTAAAGAGGAAAGGTTACGATATCAATTACTCTTAAAAAATAAAAACAAAACAGTAGCAAAAAATCGTCCCATACTTGATTCACACTTTCTTGACACACACACACACACACACACACACACACACACACACACACACACACACAGTCACTCGTGCTGAATAATTCTCTATTACGCGAGCAGGAATTAATGAGAGAGAGAGAGAGAGAGAGAGAGAGAGAGAGAGAGAGAGAGAGAGTAGTCAGTACGTCACGTGATCTACGAGTGAATTGTCAAATGTGTGTGTGTGTGTGTGTGTGTGTGTGTGTGTGTGTGTGTGTGTGTGTGTGTGTTTTTTATATTTTGTCTCTCTCTCTCTCTCTCTCTCTCTCTCTCTCTCTCTCTCTCTCTCTCTCTCTCTCTCTCTCTCTCTCTCTCTCTCTCTCTCTCTCTCTCTCACCTTGCCCACGTGCATAACATAATCCCTCCCCCCCCTCCCTTCCCTCCCCCTCCCCCCCTCTCTCCACACATCTGTAACACACCTTTAATCTTCGTCTTCCTGCGCGCACACACACACACACACACACACACACACACACACACACACACACACACAGGTATACGTACAGGTGTTATTACTTCTCTTCCCTCTCTTCCTCTTCTTCTTCTCCCTTCTCTCTCTCTCTCTTCCCCTCTTTTCGCTTCCCTTCCATCTCTTCCTCCTCCTCCTCCTCTTCTCATCCTTTCTCTCCCTTCCCTTCTCTCTCTCTCTCTCTCCCCTTCGCTTATATCAACTTGCATTTTTAAGCTATGTTCTCTCCTCCCCCTCTATCTCCTCTCTTTTTTTCTCTCTCTCAATGTATTTCCCCTCTTTCTCTTTCTCTCTCCCTCTCTCTCTCTTTTACTTACTTCTCTTCTTCCATTCTTTTCCCCTCTCTCTTCATTGCACCTTTTCCCTCTTTCTTTTTCATCCTTTTGACTCGCTTCCCTCCTCTCTCTCTCTCTCTCTCTCTCTCTCTCTCTCTCTCTCTCTCTCTCTCTCTCTCTCTTTATCTTTCTCCCCTCTTTTAAGTCCCTTCCTTTTGCTTCTCCCCTTTCATCATGTTTTTTTTTTCTTTGTTTTATTCTTTTCTACTATTTTATCATTCTTTCTCTCTTCTCTTTATTTTCGTTTTCTTTCTTTCCCTTCTATTCATCAGGCATTTTTATTTCTTCTTTTCTTTTCTTTTCTCTCTTCTTCTTCATTTCTCGTCTTCTGTCTATCTTCTTTTATTTTGTTATCTTATTTTCTTTCCGTTCTATCTCTCTTTCTTTATCAGACCTTTCCCTTCTATTCATCAGGCATTTTTATTTCTCCTCTTTTCTTTTCTCTCCTCTTCTTCTTCATTTCACGTCTTCTGTCTATCTATCTTCTTTTATTTTGTTTTCTTATCTCATTTTCTTTCCGTTCTATCTCTTTCTTTATCAACCTTTTCTTTCTCCTCTCTTTTCTCTCCTCTCCTTTCATCTCACGTCTTATCTTCTTTTCTTTAATTATTTTTTTCATTTTCCTCTCTCTCTCTCTCTCTCTCTCTCTCTCTCTCTCTCTCTTTATCAGACCTTTCCCCTCCTTTCTCTTCTCTCCTTTTATCTTCTTTCCTGCTTTTATCTTCTCTCATTTGCTTCCCTTTCTCTCTTTTTTATTAGACTTTCCCCTTCTCTTCCGTTCTCTCTCCCTCCCCTCTCTTTATCAGACCTTCCCCTTCTCTCCGCTTCTTTTCTCTTCTCTCTCTCTCCTTTCATCTTGTCTTTTATTCATCTTTCCTCTCTGCTTTTATCTTCTCATTTTCCTCTTCGCTTGCCATTCGTTTCCTTTCTCCTTTCTATCTTCCTTTATCAAGCTCTTCCCTTATTCTCTCTTCGCTTCTCATTCTCCATTTATTTAATTTCTCCTTTCTTACTCTGTTTATCAAGCTCTTCTCTTCCTCTCTCTTCGGTTCTCTTCTCTCTATCTCATTTTTTTTGTCTCTTCTGCTTTTTATCTTCTCTCATTTTCCTTCATTTCCTTTCTTCTTTCTTTCTCTATTTATCAAGCTCTTCCTTCCTCTCTCTTCGCTTCTCTTCTCTTCCTTCATCTCATATTTTTATCTCTCTTCTTTTCTGCTTTTTATCTTCTCTCATTTTCCTTCTCATTCTTCATTCATTTCCTTTCTTCTTTCTTTTTCTATTTATCAAGCTCTTCCTTCCTCTCTCTTCGTTTCTCTTCTCTCCCATCTCATTTTTTTTTCTCTATCTTCTTTTCTGCTTTTTATCTTCTCATTTTCCTTCTCATTCTTCATTCATTTTCTTTATCCTTTCTTTCTCTATTTATCAAGCTCTTCCCTTCCCCTCTCTTCGCTTCTCTTCTCTTCCTTCATCTCATTTTTTTCTCTCTTCTTTTCTGCTTTTTATCTTCTCATTTTCCTCTTTATTTTTCATTCATTTCCTTTCTTCTTTCTCTTTATCTCTCTTCCCTTCCCTTCTCTTCCTTCATCCCACGTCTATCAGATATCCTCTTTGTGTTTCCTTCTTCTTTTTTTCTCTCCTCCATTCTCTTTTCTTTCTTTTATTTTCTTCTTCTGTGTCTCCTCGCTTTTCAAACCCTCCTTTTGCTTCTCTCTCTCTCTCTCTCTCTCTCTCTCTCTCTCTCTCTCTCTCTCTCTCTCTCTCTCTCTCTCTCTCTTCTCCTCCATCTCTCTTTTTTTCTTTTCCTTTCTTCTTTTCCACACCACGGTTCCCTTCTCTTTCACATTTCCTAAGCCATTCTCTCTCTCTCTCTCTCTCTCTCTCTCTCTCTCTCTCTCTCTGCTTCCCTTCCATCCCTTCCCTCTTCTCTTTATTCTTCGTTTCTTCCTTTTATCCCTTCCCTAACTCAATCTCTCCCTCTCCTTCCCTCCTCTTCCACCCTTCTGTATCTTTTTCCTTCCTCTCTACCTCCTCTATTTATTCTACTCTTTCCCTCCTTCCTCCCTTCCATCAGTACTTTCCCTCCTCTTTTCTGATGTTTCCTTCTTCCTTCCTTCCTTTCTACCTCCTTTCCTTTATTATATCCTTTCCCTTCTTCCCTCCTTCTGTCAGTACTTTACCTCCTCCTCTCTTTTCTCGTGTTTCCTTCCTTTCTTCTTCCTTCATTCCTTTTTCCTTCCTCCCTCCTTCCTTTCCCTCCTTTTCCGTCCTTCCAAGTCGCTCTCTCTCTCTCTCTCTCCCTCTCTTCTCTCCATTCATCCTTTCTTTCTTCTTCTCTTTCTCTCTCCCCTCCTCCAGTTCCTCATTTACTTCCTCTCTTCCTCATTTCTCTCCTCTCCCTCCCTCCCTCCTATCACCTCCTCCCATCCCTCCCTTACTTCCTCTCTTCCTCATTTCTCTCCTTCTCTCCCTCCCTTATTTCCCTCATCACCTTCTCCCATCCCTCCCTTACTTCCTCTCTTCCTCATTTCTCTCCCTCCTTTCCCTCCTGTCATCTCCTTTCCCCACTCCCTTTCTTCCTCTTTTCTCTCCATTCATCTTCCTTTCTCCTCTATCGCCTCCTCCTGTCTTCGTTTCTCTCCATTCATTCTTCCTTTCTCTCTCTTGCCTCCTCCGTTCTTCCCTCCCTCCTTTCTCTCTTGTCACCTCTCCCTGTTCTTCCCTCCTTCCTCTTTCTTCTCCTCTCGTCTCCTTCCTCTTTTATCTCCATTCATTGCTTCTTTCTTCCTTGTCATCTCCTTCTGTGCCTCCCTTCCTTCCCCTCTTCCACATTATCTCCTCTCCCTCCCTTCTCTGTCTGTGGCCTCATTTCTTATTCTTTTTTTTTCTCTCCCTCCTCCCGTACCCTTCTCTCCCCTCTTCCTCTTTCCTCTCCATTCTCTTCTCTCTCTCTCCATCTTCTTCCCTTTTTTTTCTGGTCTCATGTCTTCCTCTTTCCCCTCCCTTCATCCTCCTTTCTCCTCTCTCTTCCTATTTCCTCTTCATTTTCTCCCTCCGATTTCTCCTCTCCCTTCTTTTACTCCTTCTCTTCCTTTCTCCCCTCTCTCCTCCTCTTATCCCTCCCTTTCTACATCTCCCTCCTTTCTCTCCTCTCCCTTTCTTTTTCTTTTTCTCTCGTTCTGGTCTCATATCTTCCTTTTTTTTTTCCTCCATTCACCCTCCTTTCCTCCTCTTCCTCTTTTCTCTCCCAATCTGGCCTCATCTTCCTATTCCCCCTCCATTCATATCTCCCTTCTCTCCCCTCGCCTGCTCCACCCCTCCCACGTATTATATTAAAAGGAGGTTGTTTTTCCCACGCGCGGCACAACTCACAGCATCAAAGGCCGGGGCTCTCGAACGGACGGCGGCAGCGGCGGGAAGGGAAGGGTAGGTCAGTGTGGGACAGGTGTGTAAATAGAACAGGTGTGTGTGTGTGTGTGTGTGTGTGTGTGTGTGATAAGAGGAGTAAGAATAGGAGAGGGAGGGAGAATATGAAAGGGAATGAATGAGGAAGGGAGGGAGGGATGATAGAGAGAGAGAGAGAGAGAGAGAGAGAGAGAGAGAGAGAGAGAGAGAGAGAGAGAGAGAGAGAGAGAGAGAGAGAGAGAGAGAGAGCAGTAGTAGTAGTAGTAGTAGTAGTTGTTGTTGTTGTTGTTATTGCTGTTGTTATTGTAGTTTTTAGTGCAATTCAGTATTATTATTGTTATCATTGTTGTAGTTGTTATTATTGTTGTTGTTGTTGTTGTTGGGGGACAGATTTCACTTTTTTAATCGTTAGTTAGTTTGTTTGTTTGTTTGTTTGTTTGTTAATAAATTTGTTCGCTTTAGTTCATGCGTTTGTGTTCCAGGCGGCTTTGTTTTGCTCACACACACACACGCACGCACGAACACACTCACGCACGGTCATTTATTTACGAGTTTGTTTGTGTGTTTGTTTGTGTACGCGATCCCCTCTTACCCCCCCTCCCCTCCCCCTCCCCCCTGATGAGTAAGCGCCCGGGTCACGTGACATCGGGCGTTGACAGGGTGATGACGTAACGCGTGACCAAGATTGCGTCATATGTTTACGTTCGGACGGGTCACGTGGTTCAGGCCCTCAAGCGACCTGTCTTTGTTCACTGTTTCATTTATTTCCTCATTCCTTCGTTTATAAGTGTTGTATATGAGTGTAAGTAAGTAAGTAAGTATGTATGTATGTATGTATGTATGTGTGTATGTATGTATTTGTAATGGTCTAATTTTTTGTAATACTTTTTTAATTCATTTTCTCATCCAGTGTTTATTTTTATCTTTGTTATCGTTTCGTTAATCTCTCTCTCTCTCTCTCTCTCTCTCTCTCTCTCTCTCTCTCTCTCTCTCTCTCTCTCTCTCTCTCTCTCTCTCTCTGTGTGTGTGTGTTTGTCGGTCTATCTGTCTGTCTGTCTGTGTTTGTGTCTGGTTAGCTGTCTTTTTTTTCCCTTAGTTGTCTGTTTCCTTTTGTGTTTGTCTGTCTGTCTGTTTCTCTGTTTGGTTTGTTGACTGTTTATCATTGTGTCTGTTAATGTTTTTCTGTTTGTCTTTTCTGTTTGTCTGTCCGTCTATGTGTCTGTGTGTGTCTGGTTGGCTGTCTATATCCGTCTGTTCTAGGTTGTCTGTCTTTGTCTGATTGGCTGTATGTATTCTTCATGTTTATGATTGTCTGTCTGTCTCTCCTTTGTGGGTGGATGGGTGTCTGTGTGTCTGTTGCTTCTGTGTCCTTCCCTGTTCTTTTTTTTCTTTCCATTTTTGTTTCGTTGTCTGTCTGTCTCTGTCTGTCTGTCTCTCCTTAGTGGGTGGATGGGTGTCTGTGTGTCTGTTGCTTCTGTGTCCTTCCCTGTCCTTTTTTTTTCTTTCCATTTTTGTTTCGTTGTCTGTCTGTCTCTGTCTGTCTGTCTGTCTCTGTCTGTCTGCCATGTCTGTTCTGTTGCTCTGTCTGTCTGTCTCCCTTTGTCTGTCTGTCTCTCTCTGTCTGTCTCTCTCTGTCTGTCTCTCTCTCTCAATCTCTTGTTTCTGTCTGTCTCTCTCTCTGTTCTTCTCTCTCTCTCTATCTCTATCTCTCTCTCTCTCTCTCTCTCTCTCTCTCTCTCTCTCTCTCTCTCTCTCTCTCTCTCTCTCTCTCTCTCTCTCTCTCTCTCAAAATTGTTGGAGGATGGGTTAGTAGTGGTGGAGGAGGAGGAGGAGGAGAAAGAAATAAAGGATGGAAGAAGGGGAGATAAGGAAGGAGGAAGAAACGATGATGAAAGGGAAGGAGAGATAAGGAGAAATAAAGGAGAGGGGGAAGAAGAGATAAGGAAAAATTAAAGAGGGAAGAAGAAGAATGAACAATGGAGGGAGAGAAAATGGGGTGGGAGGGAGAGAGATAAATAGGGAGGCAAGGAAAGAGGGAAGAAGGGAAGGAAGGAAGGAAGGAAGGAAGGAAGAAAGGAAAGAGGAGGGAAATGGAGGAAGGAATAAAGGCTGAATGGAGAGAGAGAGAGAGAGAGAGAGAGAGAGAGAGAGAGAGAGAGATTAGAAAGATAAAGAAAGGAAAGAGGGAAGAAAGGAAGGAAAGAAAGAAGAAAAAAGAAGGGAAATGGAGGAAGGAAATAGGCTGAATGGGAGAGAGAGAGAGAGAGAGAGAGAGAGAGAGAGAGAGAGAGAGAGAGAGAGCATGCAGGTGACGGGTTTAAAGCAAGTTGAAATGCGCTAACCTCTTCACCTGTTGCTGTGTGACCTTCAAATTAAAAATACCTGAGGGGAAGCATACCTTGACCCCCTCTCTCTCTCTCTCTCTCTCTCTCTCTCTGTGGGAAAACTTAAAGGGGAAAAAAATGGTCGCAGAATTAGTAAAAAAATGACCAAAAAAGAAAAAAAGAACATGAGGACAGAAAATGAAGAGGAAAGAAAGAAAAGAAAAAAAATAGACAAGAGGAAAGAGAAAGAAAAGGAGAAATAAGAGGAAAGAAAGAGAAAAGAATGAAGAGGAAAAAAAGAGAAAAGAGGAAAGGTGGAGAGAGAAAAGAGGAAAGAGAAAGAAAGGGAGAAATAAAAGGAAAGAAAAAGAGAAAAGAATGAAGAAGGGAAAGGAGAAAAGAGGAAAGGTGGACAGAGGGAAGAGGAAAGAAAGAGAAAGTAGAGGAAAAAGAGGAAAAAATAGGAAAGAAAACAAGAGGAAGAAGAGGAAATGGAAAGAAAAAAGAATGAAGATGAAAAAAGGACAAATGAGGAAATGTGGAAAGAGAAAAGAGGAAAAGAGAAAGAAGAGGAGAAAGAGGAAGAAAATAGGAAAGAATACTAGAGGAAGAAGAGGAAATGGAAAGAAAAAAAAGAGGAAAGATGGAAAGAGAAAAGAAACAGAAAAGAGGAGAGAGGAAAAAATAGGAAGAGAAAACAAGAGGAAGAAGAGGAATGAGGACAATCTGGGAAGCTGTAAACATATTAATAGCAGCAAACGTATGAAAGAAGGAATGCGAGAATGAGAAACAAGAGAAAGAGAAAAGGCTTTGAAATATAGAAAAAACACAAAAAAATGAGAACAATCTGGACAGCTTTAAACATATTAGTGACAGCAAACCAACGTGTATGAATGAATGAATGAATGAGTAGAGAAAGAGAAAAGGCTTTGAAATATAGAAAAAACACAAAAAAATTAGAACAATCTGGACAGCTGTAAACATATTAGTGACAACAAACCAACGTGTGAATGAAGGAATGAGAGAATAAGTAGAGAAAGAGAAAAGGCTTTGAAATATAGAAAAATACAAAAAATAAACAAAGGATGAAAGACGAATTAACGGAAAAATAAATGTACAGAATAAATAAAACAGGAGAAAATAAAAAATAAAGAATATGGAATAATAGAAAAATACTAAAAACAAAATAAACGAAGGATGAAAAAACAAATTAACGAGAAAATAAATGTACAGAATAAATAAAACAGAAAAGAAAAAAAGAAAATGGAACACAATAGCCTTTTAAAACATACGAAAAAGAATCAGGAGAAAAATTAATAACGGAGAAAACGAACAACGCGGAAAACATGAATACAAAATTTAATAAAGAAAGAAAAGGAAAGAAAAAATAAACAAGAGGAAAGAGAAGGACAAGGAAATAAGAGGAAAGAAAAAGGAATGATGAGGAAAAAAAGGAGAAAACAGGAAAGGTGGAAAGAGAAAAGAGAAAGAAGAGGAGAAATAAAAGGAAAAAAAGAGAAAGGAAAAAGATAAACGAAAAAACTAAAAAAACGTAATCAGAAAAGCGAAAAGGAGAGAAAAACCTGAACAATAAAAACAATAAAAAAATAAATACCAAAAACAATTGAACTTTAAAAGGAAAATAATTAAAATAGAAAAACAAGAGTAAAAAATAAATAAATAAATGACGATTTTTTTTTTTTACTGAACAAAGAAAATCATATGAGAGCAACGACAGCTGTGTGTGTGTGTGTGTGTGTGTGTGTGTGTGTGTGTGTGTGTGTGTGTGTGTGTGTGTGTGTGTGTGTGTGTCGGTTTACTCACGTACACGACAGCCAGGTGTACACAAAAACGCACATACCTGAGGAAGAGAAAGATGCACATTAATAATCATACACATACATACATACATACATACACGATTAATTACCATATATATCTATTACTTATTCCATTGCCTTACTATTGAACATGTGTGACTGTGTGTGTGTGTGTGTGTGTGTGTGTGTGTGTGTGTCACCTCACCTGGATTGGTTTAGTTATTCAGGACAAGTGTGTAAGCGTGGAAATGTGTGTGTGTGTGTGTGTGTGTGTGTGTGTGTGTGTGTGTGTGAATGGTTAGAGTGGAAAGCGTATATGGAAAAAAAGAATGAAAGATCAAGGAAGAAGGGAATGAAAGAAAGAGGGAAGGAAAGGAGAAAGTGAAGGGAAAGAGGAAAATAAAAAGGATGAATAAAGAAAAAGACAGAGAAAAGGGAACGAAGAAAAAGAAGGAATAAAGAATGAAGGAGAAATAAAAGATTGAAAGACAAGATGAATGGAGCCAACGAAGGAGTGAAGAAAGAAAAGAAAGCAGGAGGTACGGAATGAAGGAAGAAACTAAGGAAGGAGAGGAGAGAAATGAAGGAAGAAACGAAGGAGGGAAGGAAAGGAGGAAAGGAATGAAGAAACGAAGGAAGGAAGGAAAGAAGGAAAGAAATGAAGGAAGAAACGAAGGAGGGAAGGAAAGGAGGCAAGGAATGAAGAAACAAAGGAAGGAAGGAAAGAAATGAAGGAAGAAACGAAGGAAAGAAGAAAAGGAGGAAAGGAATGAAGGAAGAAAAGACGGAAAGAAGAAAGGGAGGAAATAAATGAAGGAAGAAACGAAGGAAAGAAGGAAAGAAGGAAAGAAATGAAGGAAGAAACGAAGGCAAGAAGGAAAGGAGGCAAGGAACGAAGGAAGAAACGAAGGAAAGGAGGAAAGAAATGAAGAAAGAAACGAAGGAAAGAAGAAAAGGAGGAAAGAAATGAAGGAATGAAAGGAGGAAAGAAACGAAGGAAGGAAGGAAAGGATGCAAGGAATGAAGGAAAAAACAAAGGAGGGAAAGAAGGAAAGAAGGAGAACCCAGTTAGATTAAAGGGAGAAGGAGAACAATGAAGGAAAAAGCAAAATCAATAACCACGTGTTTTAAAGGGAAGGAGGGAGAGGAGGGAAAGGGGAAAGGGCGCCTACGTGAAGGAGGGGAGAGAAGGGTAGGAATGGGGAGCAAAGGACATGAAAGGGAAGAATGAAAAGGGGGAAGAGGGAAAGATAGAAAAGGGAGATACGTGAGAGGGGAAGGAGGTAAAAAAGGAAGGGAATGGAGAGAAAAGGGAAGAATGAAAAGGGGAGATACGAGGAGGAGAGGAAGGGGGTTGTGTAGACGCGAGCAAAGGGCAAAAGAAAAGGGGGGAAGAGGAAGGGAAAGGGCAGATACGTGGAGGGGGTAAGAAGAAGGGAAGAGCAAAGGGCAAGAGAGGAAAAAAGGAAGAGGAAAAAAAAAAGATAGAAAGGGCAAACAAGAGAAAAACAAGGGAACTGAAGGGAAGGGGAAAGGGCAGGTAAGGAGGTGGTTAAGGGTGAAAAGGAAAGGGAAAAGGGAAAAGGGTAAAGAAAGCTGTGTGAAAAGGGGGAAGGAGAGGAGATAGGGAGAGGGGAGGGGAAGACGAAGTAGAGAGAGGAGAGGAGAGGAGAGAAACTTGGAGGAAAAATGGAAGGGGGAGAGAAAGCAGAGACAGGAAGAGGAAGAGGAAGAGGAAGAGGGGAGACGGAAGGGGAAATTATATGAATGGAAAGCAAGACCAAAGATAAATGTAATAATAATAATAATAATAATAATAATAATAATAATAATAAAATAATGTATATCTGAAGACGACCCCATGAAACACACACACACACACACACACACACACACACACACACACACACACACACTCACGCACGCACACAGTTCTGACCTTCAAGCCTCAACAGGAGAGAAAGGTCACCCAAATAACCACTAACAGAAAGGCCAGACAAGACCCAACCCATCATCTCGCTGTTGTTGTTGATGCTGTTGTTAGTGATGGTGATGGTGGTGGTGGTGGTGGTGCTGTTAGTGATGGTGTTGGTGCTGTTAGTGGTAGTGTTGTTGAGGTTGTTCTTGTTTTTGTCGTTGTTAGTGTACTGTTGTTGTTTTTGTTAGTGGTAGTGTTGTTGTTTTTGTTTTTTGTCGTTGTTAGTGTATTGTTGTTGTTTTTGTTAGTGGTAGTGTTGTTGTTCTTGTTTTTTGTCGTTGTTAGTGTATTGTTGTTGTTTTTGTTAGTGGTAGTGTTGTTGTTCTTGTTTTTTGTCGTTGTTAGTGTATTGTTGTTGTTTTTGTTAGTGGTAGTGTTGTTATGTTTTTGGTTTTTGTTGTTGTTAGTGTATTGTTGTTGTTTTTGTTAGTGGTAGTGTTGATGTTCTTGTTAGTGTTAGTGGTAGTGGCGGTGGTGGTTGTACATAAATCAAAATATAAAAATGGAGAAATGCAAAAAAAAAATCATCATAAGGGCGTGAGAAAAATTATAGTAAAGTGTAAAAACGTAAAAAAGGAATGAACGTAAAGCAAGACAACGTATAATTATGTAAGGAGAAGCACAGGAGAGCTAAACAGAGCATAGCTGAATAGTATCGAATAGCAATATATAAAGGTTACAATATAGATTCAGTGGCAAAGAAGTTCTGGGCTGACGTGAGGGTAATGAACAGTAGTAGAAAGTTATAATACATCAGAGTAGAGCTTTAATATGTGTGGATTCGTGGAGAGTTTTAAACAGAATTCAATAGTAATACAAAAAGGTTCAGATATAGATTCAAGGTGTATAAGGGTGTTTTGGGAGACGCGAGGGTAATAAACAGTAGTAGAAAGTTATAATACATCAGAGTAGAGCTTTAATATATATGGATTCATGAAGAGTTTTAAACAGAATTCAATAGTAATACAAAAAGGTTCAAATATAGATTCAAGGTGTATAAGGGTGTTTTGGGTGACGCGAGGGTAATGAACAGTAGTAGAAGGTTATAATACATCAGAGTAGAGCTTTAATATGTGTGGATTCATGAAGAGTTTTAAACAGAATTCAATAGTAATACAAAAAGGTTCAAATATAGATTCAAGGTGTATAAGGGTGTTTTTGGGTGACATAAGTGTAATAAGGAGGTTGAAATAGTTATAATACATCAGAGTAGTAATAATAGTAGTAAAAAAAGTTGTCATTGATTTAAAAAAAAAAAAAAGGAGTTGTACAGAGTCGATTAACAGTACATAAAAGTTTGAGATACAAATTCAAGATTTTTTTTTTTTTTTTTTTTTTTTTGTTAACGTGAGGGTAAAAAATAGTAGAAATAGGTTTGTCAGAGTAGAGTTCTAATATCTAAGGGTCCATGAGGTTCGGGGTCAATGCTTCATGAGTGGTTCGGCGTGCTGGCGAGACTCTGAACAGGGAAGACTCAGGTGCCGAAAACGTGGCCGTGAATTAATTAACCTGCGGACACCATGGCACTGAAAGGCTGTTGCTATCTCTTTTTTTTTCTGTTTATTCATTTTTCTTCCTCCTTTGTTTCCTTTTTCTCCTTTTTTCAGAGTTTCCCTTTGCACCATGGCACTGAAAGGCTGTTGCTGTCTTTCTTTTTTTTTCTGTTTATTCATTTTTCCTCCTTTTTTGTTTTCTTTTTCTCTTTTTTTCAGTTTTCTTTTGCATCAAGGCACTGAAAGGCTGTTGCTATCTCCTTTTTTTTTCTGTTTATTCCTTTTTCATCCTTTTTTGTTTTCTTTTTCTCCTTTTTTCAGAGTATCCTTTTATATCATTTTTTTCACTACCTTATTTCCCGCTTTTTTTCTCTTAGTTTTCATCGTTTTCTTTCTTTCCCATCCTTGTTTCCCGCATTTTCCTCTTAGTTTTCATCGTTTTCTTTCTTTCCCATCCTTGTTTCCCGCATTTTCCTCTTAGTTTTCATCGTTTTCTTTCTTTCCCATCCTTGTTTCCCGCATTTTCCTCTTAATTTTCATCGTTTTCTTTTTCCTCTCCTTGTTTTCCGCTTTTTCCTCTTAGTTTTCATCGTTTTCTTTCTTTCCCATCCTTGTTTCCCGCATTTTCCTCTTAGTTTTCATCGTTTTCTTTTTCCTCTCCTTGTTTCCCGCATTTTCCTCTAAATTTTCATCGTTTTCTTTTTCCACTCCTTGTTTCCCGCATTTTCCTCTAAATTTTCATCGTTTTCTTTTTCCTCTCCTTGTTTTCCGCTTTTTCCTCTTAATTTTCATCGTTTTCTTTTTCCTCTCCTTGTTTTCCGCTTTTTCCTCTTAGTTTTCATCGTTTTCTTTCTTTCCTCTCCTTGTTTTCCGCTTTTTCCTCTTAGTTTTCATCGTTTTCTTTCTTTCCTCTCCTTGTTTCCCGCATTTTCCTCTTAATTTTCATCGTTTTCTTTTTCCTCTCCTTGTTTTCCGCTTTTTCCTCTTACTTTTCATCGTTTTCTTTCTTTCCCATCCTTGTTTCCCGCATTTTCCTCTTAATTTTCATCGTTTTCTTTTTCCTCTCCTTGTTTCCAGCATTTTCCTCTTAATTTTCATCGTTTTCTTTCTTTCCCATCCTGTTTAAAAGTCTAAAGGTAAACGTCTGAGCTGCAACAGGTGTCATTTTCTGCTATTGTGTATGTGTATGTGCTATTGTGTATGTTTATGTGCTATTGTGTATGTGTATGTGCTATTGTATGTGGTTAGTAGGTGGCTGTATGTTTTTCCTCCTCCTCCTCTTCCTCTTGTTCCTTCTGTTTGGTATCCGCGTTTCCAGATGTGCGATAAATGCTTCCAAAATACGGTAATCAGATCAGCTTTAGGAACGCCATAAACATCAACAATTCACGGTTTTAAAGATAGGTAGAACTGAACGTCGATTTTCCGTGCCGGTGCGATCGATAGTTTTGGGTCTGAAATCGGGATGGGTGCGATAGTTTTGGGTCTGAAATCGGGATGGGTGCGATAGTTTTGCGTCTGAAATCGGAGTGGGTGGGATAGTTTTGGGTCTGAAATCGGGATGGGTGCGATAGTTTTGCGTCTGAAATCGGAGTGGGTGGGATAGTTTTGGGTCTGAAATCGGGATGGGTGCGATAGTTTTGCGTCTGAAATCGGAGTGGGTGGGATAGTTTTGGGTCTGAAATCGGGATGGGTGCGATAGTTTTGGGTCTGAAATCGGAGTGGTGCGATAGTTTGCGTCTGAAATCGGGATGGTGCGATAGTTTTGCGTCTGAAATCGGAGTGGTGGATAGTTTTGGGTCTGAAATCGGGATGAGTGCGATAGTTTTGGTCTGAAATCGGGATGGTGCGATAGTTTTGCGTCTGAAATCGGAGTGGGTGGGATAGTTTTGGGTCTGAAATCGGAGTGGGTGCGATAGTTTTGGGTCTGAAATCGGAATGGGTGCGATAGTTTTGGGTCTGAAATCGGGATGGGTGCGATAGTTTTGCGTCTGAAATCGGAGTGGGTGGGATAGTTTTGGGTCTGAAATCGGAGTGGGTGGGATAGTTTTGGGTCTGAAATCGGGATGGGTGCGATAGTTTTGCGTCTGAAATCGGAGTGGGTGGGATAGTTTTGGGTCTGAAATCGGAGTGGGTGCGATAGTTTGGGGTCTGAAATCGGAGTGGGTGGGATAGTTTGGGGTCTGAAATCGGAGTGGGTGCGATAGTTTTGGGTCTGAAATCGGGATGGGTGCGATAGTTTTGCGTCTGAAATCGGAATGGGCGGGATAATTTAGGGTCTGAAATCGGGAAGTACAATGCGCTGAATACGACAACCTGGTGACGCTGTTTGGTCTATGAAATGTTTGGCAAGAAGGGCGGTTTCTCTTTTAGCGGGAGGGTGATGTTAACAGCAAAGGTCTAAAGTATAATAGGCAAGGTGTAATATGCTGCTCCTGATAGTATGTGGTATGTGGCTGACTGTATTTCCCCTCCTCTTCTTCCTGTTCCTCTCGTTTGGTCTATGTAATGTTTTCTGTGGCATCAGTAAAGTGTCATTTTCTGCTTCTGATTATGTAGTATGTGGCTGTGTGTTTCCCTTCCTCTTCCTCATTTTCCCCTTGTTTGGTCTATTGAATGTTAGGGAAGGTAATGTTTTCAGCGGTAATGTTATCAAGCTCAATAAGTAGTGTAATTTTCTGCTCTTAATTATGTAGTATGTGGCTGTGTGTTTCCCTTCCTCTTCCTCATTTTCCCCTTGTTAGGTCTATAGAATGTTAGGGATGGTAATGTTTTCAGCGGTAATGTTATCAAGCTCAATAAGTAGTGTCATTTTCTGCTCTTAATTATGTAGTATGTGGCTGTGTGTTTCCCTTCCTCTTCCTCATTTTCCCCTTGTTTGGTCTATTGAATGTTAGGGAAGGTAATGTTTTCAGCGGTAATGTTATCAAGCTCAATAAGTAGTGTCATTTTCTGCTCTTAATTATGTAGTATGTGGCTGTGTGTTTCCCCTCTTCTTCCTCCTCCTGTTTCTCTTCTTTGGTCCATAGAATGCTTTTGTGGCAATGGGTAGGGTGTCAAATCCTGCTCCTGATTATGTAGTATGTGGCTGTGTGTTTCCCCTCTTCTTCCTATCCCCCTTCCGTGGTCTATAGAATGTATGGGCCGATGGGCTTCTCAGTGAGTCAGCGTTTGAACTCCACCTGCTCACCCCAGCCAAGGTCACCGCCCGTCCACCCATTGGCCTCTGGAACCGCCCCTTTAACCCATCCTTTGCCGGTCGATAATGTCAACTTGGGATTAGTGTCTTTGCTATACGCGGTGCCTATGCTGGACTTTACTTCCCCTCCCCCTCTCCCTCCTCCTCCTCCTCCTCCTCATGTTGTTTTTGTTGTTCTTGTTGTTGTGTTTTCGTCTTCGTCTTCGTCTTCTCCTCCTCTTCCTCCTGTTGTAATTACGCCTTCCTCTATTCCTCCTCCTCCTGCTCTTCTTCTCTGTTGGTTCCTCCTCTTCAAATTTTCTCTTCTATTTACTTCATCTCCTCCTCCTCCTCCTCCTCCTCCTCCTCCTCGTCGTCTTCTTCCTCTTCCTCCTGTTGCAATTACGCCTTCCTCTCTTCCTCCTCCTTCTTCTACTACTGTTGGTTCCTCCTCTTCAACTTTTCTCTTCTTACTTCATCTCCTCCTCCTCTTCCTCCTCCTCCTGTTGCAATTACGCCTTCCTCTCTTTTTTCTCCTTTTCCTCTTGCTGTTGCTTCCTCCTCTTCAACGTTTCTTCCTCCTCCTCCTCTTCCTCCTCCTTCTGTTCCAATTACCCCGTCCTCTTTTCTTCCTCCTATTACTACTACTGCTCCTTTTTCCTCTTGTACCTTTCTTCCTGCCTCCCCTCCTCTTTCACTCTTCCTTCTTCCTCCCTCCGTTATCTTTTACTTCTCCGAGCGTCAGATTTCTTGGTAAAGGGGAAGAAAATATATGGAAGCGATTTTTTTTTTTTGGTTACGTTCCCTGACCTAACCAAACCTTACCTATTATAATCTGAATTTATCTAACATCACATAACCTAACACCTCACCTATTAAGACATCCCCTGACCTAACCTAACCTAACCTAACATAGCCTTACCTTACCTAACCTACCATGCCCTAACACTAATCTTATCCCCTGACCTGACCTGACCTAACCTAACCTAACATAGCCTTACTTTACCTAACCTACCATGCCCTAACACTAATCTTATCCCCTGACCTGACCTGACCTAACCTAACATAGCCTTACTTTACCTAACCTCCCATGCCCTAACACTAATCTTATCCCCTGACCTGACCTGACCTGACCTAACCTAACCTAACATAGCCTTACTTTACCTAACCTACCATGCCCTAACACTAATCTTATCCCCTGACCTGACCTAACATAGCCTTACCTTACCTAACCTCCTATGACCCAATACCTATAATCCCATCCCCTGACCTGACCTAACATTATCTTACCTAACTAACACCACCTTTTACCACATTCCCTGACCTAACCAAATCTACCTCACCTTACATAACACATCACCTAGGACCCCGCCTCTTACCACATACCCTGACCTCACCTAATACGACCTCGAGGCAATCCAGGTGAGGCAAGCACTTGGCAGATCAAAGCAAGTCTTCCGACTGACTAGAAAACGCACAGGTAAACGACCCGGCATACCTGGCATCACGTTCACTGCTAATTAGTCTGTCGGTGGAGTGGCGGCAAAAAATATCCAGGTGAGTTACGACAGGTCAGGTATTCAGGCGTGTGGATTAAGGGAATGAGGCTTTACTCTCTCTCTCTCTCTCTCTCTCATCTTGTCAACTCAGGTAGTGTTAGGTTACGAGGAGGAGAGGGGAGAGAGAGAGAGAGAGAGAGAGAGAGAGAGAGAGAGAGAGAGAGAGAGAGAGACAGAGAGAGAGAGAGAGAATGAAAGAGAATGAAAGAGAATGAGAGAGAGAGAGAGAGAGAGAGAGAGAGAGAGAGAGAGAGAGAGAGAGAGAGAGAGAGAGAGAGAGAGAGAGAGAGAGAGAGAGAGAGAGAATGAGAGAATGAAAGAGAGAATGAAAGAGAATGAGAATGAAAGAGAGTGAGAATGAAAGATAATGAGAATGAAGGTGAGAATGAGAATGGAGATGAGAAAATGAAAGAATGAGAATGAGAGACAGACAGACGGACACAAACAGAAAACAGCAACAAAGATAACAACAGGAAAAGAGGCAGAGACGACAAAAAAAAAAAAAAAAAAAAAAAGCGAAAGGACAGGATGAAAAACAGACAGAGAGGAGACAGAGATACCGAAAAGACAGGATGAGAAGCAGACATAAATAACGGCAAGATTGAACATACGATAAAGATAAGAGAGATAGGACAGGAAAAGAATAGCTATAAATAACACACACACACACACACACACACACACACACACACACACACACACACGAGACCACTCTCCCACTTCCTAAATCCACAAGGAAGAGGAAGAGGGAGGATAAGAGGAAGTGGAGGAGAAATGAAGGACAGGGAAAGAGAGAGGAAGGAAGAGTGGGAAGAGAGGAAGAGGGAGGGAAGGGGAGAGAGAGGAGGAAGAGGAAGAGAGAGAGAGAGAGAGAGAGAGAGAGAGAGAGAGAGAGAGAGAGAGAGAGAGAGAGAGAGAGAGAGAGAGAGAGAGAGAGAGAGAGTTTGTTCTACAGGTGTTCAAACGCACATGTGGCTCTATCTATCTGTCTGTCTGGCTTTCTATCTGTCTGGCTTTCCCTCTATCTGTCTATCTACACGTTTGTCTTTCTGTCTATCTGTCTGTCTTTCCCTCTATCTGTCTATCTACACGTTTGTCTTTCTGTCTATCTGTATGTCAACCTTTCTATCTGTCTGTCTTTCCCTCTATCTGTCTATCTGCACGTTTGTCTTTCTGTCTATCTGTCTGTCTGTCTTTCCCTCTATCTGTCCATCTACACGTTTTTCTTTCTGTCTATCTGTATGTCTATCTTTCTATCTGTCTGTCTATCTACACGTCTATCTTTGTCTATCTGTATGTTTACCTGTCTGTCTGTCTTCATCTGTCTCTCTCCCCGTGTGGCTTGGCGCAGACCACAGAAGCCAGCAAAGCGCCCTCATCCTACTATTTTTTTGTTGTCTAGATTATTATTATTATTTTCAGAACACACAAACGTTTCCCGGCGTGACCTTGACCGCGTGTTGGACTTCTACTCCCATTGTTAGAGTATAATAAGTCTCATTACGTGGGAGGCAGACGTAGATGAATTTACTGTGGCCACAAATAGTGTTATAGTTAGCTAGAGAGAGGGAAGGGAAGAAATAAGGGAGGGGAAGAGGAGAGGGAAGGAGGAAGGAAGGAGGGGGGGGGGAGGGGAGATGATGAGACGAACAACGGAGGAGGGAAGGAGGAAACGGGTAAGGAGTGGAGAGAAAAAATGGAAGAAAGGAAATAAAGGAGAATAAGAAAATGTGCAAGAGAAAACTAAAAGGAACAGAGAAAATGTTGCGAAAATGAAGATAAAAAGGATGGAAGTCAAGAAATATGCAACAAAGAGAGAGAGAGAGAGAGAGAGAGAGAGAGAGAGAGAGAGAGAGAGAGAGAGAGAGAGAGAGAGAGAGAGAGAGAGTTATAGTTAGCTGGGGAATGTTAAAGGTCTCTTCACACATACGACAGCCAGCTATTTATGGTATGAATCAACAAAACAAAGAAAGAGCTCACATTGTTAGATAGAAAGTCTCATTAGTAAGGAAGCATATATGATTTTACTGCTGAGACATATGTAACTGTTTGGGGTTTTGTTAGGTTAGGTTAAGTTTAGGTCATCTTCAAACACGTGATAGATGACAACTTACAGCATAAATCAACAAAGAACGAACTCACATAAGCAGAAAGTCTCATAAGTAAGGAAGCATATATGATTTTACTGCAGAGATATATATAACTGTTTGGGGTTTTGTTAGGTTAGGTCAAGTTTAGGTTATCTTCAAACATATGACAGGTGACAACTTATAGCATAAATCAACAAAGAAAGATCTCAGTTTGTTAGATAGAAAGCCTCATTAGTAAGGAAGCATATATGATTTTACTGAGAGAAGACATATGGTAACTGTTTGGGGTTTTGTTAGGTTAGGTTAAGTTCGGGTCATCTTCATACACGTGATAGATGACAACTTACAGCATAAATCAACAAAGAACGAACTCACATAAGCAGAAAGTCTCATTAGTAAGGAAGCATATATGATTTGACTGCTGAGACATATGTAACTGTTTGGGGTTTTGTTAGGTTAGGTTAAGTTCAGGTCATCTTCATACACGTGATAGATGACAACTTACAGCATAAATCAACAAAGAACGAACTCACATAAGCAGAAGGTCTCATTAGTAAGGAAGCACATACAAGTTTACTGAGTACACGCATAGGGCAACTAATTGGGGGTTAGGTTAGGTTAGGTTACGTTCTGAGAATCTCCTCACACATTAATCAGACAAAACTCAATCCGAATATAAACCCTTTTCGTAACCCATACAGAGCGAAACCCCCGATACTCTTCCTTTCATCCCCACACACCTTTCCCCATCACCTGTCTTCATCTATCTTTACCTCAAGACTCTAATTAACTAGACGTCTCCTATTCACCCCCACGCGTACCTTTTCATCAGGTACACTATTGCCCTCTATACAGGTACGGATAAAGGTGAGCGCGAATGTTCCCCAGTTATACCTGTCCCTCATTAGACCGGAACACCTGTGCGGACCAGTCAACATATGTGCGGTGAGGAAGTTTAGAGGATGAAGTCCACTCAGCACGTGCATGAGGGATGGAAACGGAACTGTAAGAGCGAAAGGGAAGAGTAACTGAGGGTTCTTAAGGGTAATGAAGACGAAGAAGAAAGAAAAGGGAGACGAAGGAGAAGAAGAAAAAGAAAGAAAAGGGAGACGAAGGAGAAGAAAAAGAAAGAAAGGGGAGACGAAGGAGAAGAAGAAAAAGAAAGAAAAGGGAGACGAAGGAGAAGAAAAAGAAAGAAAAGGGAGACGAAGACGAAGAAGAAAAAGAAAGAAAGGGGAGACGAAGGAGTAGAAGAAAAAGAAAGAAAAGGGAGACGAAGGAGAAGAAGAAAAAGAAAGAAAAGGGAGACGAAGGAGAAGAAGAAAAAGAAAGAAAAGGGAGACGAAGGAGAAGAAGAAAAAGAAAGAAAAGGGAGACGAAGGAGAAGAAGAAAAAGAAAGAAAAGGGAGACGAAGGAGAAGAAGAAAAAGAAAGAAAAGGGAGACGAAGGAGAAGAAGAAAAAGAAAGAAAAGGGAGACGAAGGAGAAGAAGAAAAAGAAAGAAAAGGGAGACGAAGGAGAAGAAGAAAAAGAAAGAAAAGGGAGACGAAGGAGAAGAAGAAAAAGAAAGAAAAGGGAGACGAAGGAGAAGAAGAAAAAGAAAGAAAAGGGAGACGAAGGAGAAGAAGAAAAAGAAAGAAAAGGGAGACGAAGGAGAAG
The DNA here is from genome assembly GCF_024679095.1 of Eriocheir sinensis. Taxonomy (NCBI): domain Eukaryota; kingdom Metazoa; phylum Arthropoda; class Malacostraca; order Decapoda; family Varunidae; genus Eriocheir; species Eriocheir sinensis. The sequence continues at coordinate 7,600,057 of NC_066557.1, forward strand.
AAGAAAAAGAAAGAAAAGGGAGACGAAGGAGAAGAAGAAAAAGAAGAAAGAAAAGAACAAGGAAACGAACAAGAAGAAAAAGAACAAGAGGATAAAGAACAAGAAGAACAAAAGAAAGACGAACAAAAACATCAGGAACAAGAAAAAGAAGAGGAAGAACAAGAAAAACAAGAATAACATCAAGAACAAGAAAAAGAAGAGCAAGAACGAGAAAAACAAGAACAACAGCAATAACAAGAACAAGATGAAGCCTAACCTAACAAGCCTTCTTACCTAACCTAACCTAACACTACCATTCCTAATACCTTACCTTGCCTAACATTTCCCTTAAGTAAAAGAAACATCAAACAGAAGAATATTAAGAAAGAAAATGGGAAAGGAAAGAAAGACCCGATAATCAATAGTTAAATCCTTCAATAACAACAAGAAGAAATAGAGGAAATAGAGGAGGAAAAGGAAGAAGACGAAGAAGAAGAAATAGATGAAGATGTATAATAGGAAGAAGAAATAGATGAAGATATATAAGAGGAGGAAGAAGAAGAAATAGAAGAAACAGAAGAGGAAAAAGAAGAAGACGAAGAAGGAGAAATAGATGAAGATGTATAAGAGGAAGAAGAAGAAATAGATGAAGATATATAAGAGGAGGAAGAAAAAGAAATAGAAGAAACAGAGGAGGAAAAAGAAGAAGACGAAGAAGAAGAAATAGATGAAGATGTATAAGAGGAGGAAGAAGAAATAGATGAAGATATATAAGAGGAGGAAGAAGAAGAAATAGAAGAAACAGAGGGGGAAAAGGAAGAAGAAGAAGATATAAGAGGAGGAAGAAGAAGAAATAGATGTAGTATAGAAGAAAGGGAAAGGGAAGGAAGACTCGATAATCAATACTTAATCCTTCAATAATAAATTAGTAATGGATATCAGGTAGAAGGATATGAAGAAGGAAAACGGGAAACAGAAAGAAGAATAGATAACAAGGTAAATAAGAGCGAAATCCTTCATTAAACAGACTTAGAAATGATAACCAAAGAAGAGGTCAGTGGGAAAAGAAGCGATCGGAAAGTTGTGAGAAAGGGGAACAGGAAAAGACAGAAGGGAAAAGTTAGGAAGGAAAGAAGTAAGGCCTTGGGAAACTGGGAAAAGAAACAACGGAAGAAAAAGTAAGAAGATTAGTGTCTGAAAAGTTGAGAAAAGGAATGGGACAAAGATTAGAGTTGTATTAGTCACGAAAGAGATGAAATAAAGAGTTAGAAAGAATGGAGATAAATAAAGCCTTTGCAAACTGAGGAAAGAAACAACGGAAGAAAAAGTAAAAAGATTAGTGTCTGAAAAGTTGAGAAAAGGAATGGGACAAAGATTAGAGTTGTATTAGTCACGAAAGAGATGAAATAAAGAGTTAGAAAGAATGGAGATAAATAAAGCCATTGCAAACTGAGGAAGAAAAAGAACGAAACGAAGAGTAAGAAGATTAGTGTCTGAAAAGTTATGAGAAAAGGTATTGGACAAAGATTAGAGAGTTGTGAGAGCCAGGAAAGAGATGAAATAAAGAGCTAGAAAGAATGGAGATCAATAAAGCCATTGCAAACTGAGGATAAAAAAGAACGAAACGAAGAGTAAAAAAATTAGTGTCTGAAAAGTTATGAGAAAAGGTATTGGACAAAGATTAGAGAGTTGTGAGAGCCAGGAAAGAGATGAAATAAAGAGCTAGAAAGAAGGGAGATAAATAAAGCCATTGAAAACTGAGGAGAAAAAAGAACGAAAGGAAGAGTAAAAAAATTAGTGTCTGAAAAGTTGTGAGAAAAGGTATTGGACAAAGATTAGAGAGTTGTAAGAGCCAGGAAAGAAATGAAATAAAGAGTTAGAAAGAATGGAGATCAATAAAGCCATTGCAAACTGAGGATAAAAAAGAACGAAACGAAGAGTAAGAAGATTAGTGTCTGAAAAGTTATGAGAAAAGGTATTGGACAAAGATTAGAGAGTTGTGAGAGCCAGGAAAGAGATGAAATAAAGAGCTAGGAAGAAGGGAGATAAATAAACCCATTGCAAACTTAGGTAACAAAAGAACGAAAGGAAGAAAAGATTAATGTTTGAAAAGTTATGAGAAAAGGTATTGGACAGAGATAAGAATTGTAAGAGCCAGGAAAGAGGTGGAATAGAGCTTGGAAGAAAGGAGATAAACTAACCCATTCCAAACTTGGGAAAGAACAAACGAAAGAAAAGATTAATGTTTGAAAAGCTATGAGAAAATGAACGAGGCAAAGATAAAGAGAATCGTAAGACCTAGTTAAGAAGAGAGATAAATAGAACCATTGCAAACTTGGGAAAGAAAGAACGAGAGAAAGAATGAGAAACTGAATAAGAAAAGTAAGAAGATGAATGTCTGAAAAGTAATGAGAGAAGGAATGAAGCGAATATAAAGAGAATCGAATGAGCTAAGAAGATAGATAAATAAAACCATTGCAAACTTGGGAAACAAAAGAACGAAAGAAAGAAAGACTAAGATGAATGTCTGGAAAGTTAAGATAAAGGGAACGAGGCAAATATAAAGAGAATCGAATGAGCTAAGAAGAAGATAGATAAATAAAGCCATTGCAAACTTGGAAAACAAAAGAGTGACTAAGAAGATGGATGTCTGAGAGGTAATGAGTAAAGAAATGAGGCACAGAAAAGAGAACTGTAAGACCTAGAAAGAAGATAAATAAAACCATTGCAAACTTGGGAAAGAAAAGAACGAAAGAATGAGAAGATTAATGTTTGAAAAGTTAGATGAAAATGAATGGGACAGAGGCAAGGAGATGAAGAAAATGAAGATAAAGCCTGGGAGAACTCGAGGAAGAAAGAACGAAAGAAAGAGTTAGAAGATTAATGAAGAAAAAAAAATTAGGAGACAAGGATTGGAGCAGAGATATACAGAGAATCATAAGAGCTAGGAAGAAGAGATAAAAGATAAATGATAACCAAAGAAAAGAGGAGAAAAATATAAATAAGTTAAGAGAAAGGAAACAAACAAGACAGGTGAAAGGGAGGATTGGAAGGTAAAAAAAGAAGACAAGGAATGGAGCAGAGATATAAGAGAATCATAAGAGCTAGGAAGAAGAGATAAAAGAGAAATGATAACCAAAGAAAAGAGGAGAAAAATATAAATAAGTTAAGAGAAAGGAAACAAACAAGACAGGTGAAAGGGAGGATTGGAAGGTAAAAAAAGAAGACAAGGAATGGAGGAGAGATATACAGAGAATCATAAGAGCTAGGAAGAAGAGATAAAAGATAAATGATAACCAAAGAAAAGAGGAGAAAAATATAGATAAGTTAAGAGAAAGATGACAAACAAGACAGGTGAAAGGGAGGACTGGAATGTAAAAAAGAAGATAATAAAAAGACCTTTGAATACAGAAAAAAAAAGAATAAAGAAGGTAGAAAAATAAACATGAAATGGAGAAAATAGTGTTTGAAGAGTTTAAAGAAAAAGAACAAACAGGAATGGTAAAAGGAGGAAAACCGGCTAAAAATAAGAGATAAGACCTTTGAACACAGAAGAAAGAAAAAAAGAAGAGAAATGATGATAAAGAAAAAAGAAAGGGTTTGATAAGTTGTGATAAAGGGAACAAACAACAAAGGTAGAATAAAAGGGAGGATTGGGAGGTAAGAAGAAGAGATAAGAAGACCTTTGAACAGAGAATAAAGAAAGAAAGAAGGAAATTAAGAATGAAGAAAAGACGTAAAAAAAAAAGCCGAAGAAAAGTCGTAAAGTAAAGTCGTAAAGAAAAGTCGTGAAAAGGGACGCGGAACATTAGAAAACTTCCTCTCTGAATTATATATATAAAAAAATAAAAAAAACGGGGAGAAAGAAAAGGTCTGGGGAGGCTAAGGAAAAGTTAGGGAAGAAACGTACACAATGCCAAACCCGATGAGAGAAAGGAAGACAAAAAGAGGATTAAGGTCTGGAGGAAGGAAGAAAAGTTGGGAAGAGGAAAAAACAAACCGAGGGAGATTTGAGAACATAGACTTTAAGGGGGAAAAAAGGAAGGAAAATGCGTTCAAGTTAGGAAAAGAAGAATATTAAGAGAAAGAAGACACTGATGAGGGAAAAGAAGGCATTGGAAAGAAGAGTTGGGAAGGGAAAAAATAAATAAATAAATAAACAAAAGTTGAGAGCATAGAATTTAAAGGGGGAAAAAAAGAGGAAAGATGAGTTCGAGTTAAAAGGGAAGATAAAAAGGAGGAATAAAAATATGATGAGGATGAAAGAGAAGAAAAAGACGATTAGGGAAAACTAGGAAAGGAAAAAAATACAAAGTGAGAGATTCAAGAACTCAGAACTTCGAGAAAAAAGGGAGGAAAGATGAGTTTGAGTAAAGGAGGGATGGGAAAGAGGACGAACTTGATGAGAGAGAAAAAAAAAAGACAAAGAGAATTAGGAACTATAGAAAAAAAAGAAAATGTGGAGGGGAAAATGTGAGGTGAGAGATGAGTTAAGTAAAGGAGAGAAGTAAAGAGGAGGAAGAACTTGAAGAGAGAAAAAGAAAGACAAAGAGGATTAGGAAAAGAAAATGGGGAGGGAAAAAGTAAAATGAGGAAGGACGATTTCGAGCAAAGGAAAGAAGTGAAGAAGGAAGAAAAGTAAAGGAGAAAGAAGAACCTGATGAGAGAAAAAAGACAAAGAGGATTAGGAACAAGAGAGAAAAGAAAAGAAAATGTGGAGGGGAAAAACATTGAGATGAGGAGAGATAAATTCGAGTAAAGGAAAGAAGTAAAGAAACAAGAATTCGATGAGAGAAAATGAGAATAAAGAGGATTAGGAACCAGAGAGAAAAAAAAGAAGAAGATCGGGAGGGGGGAAAAAGCGAGATGAGGAAAGATGAGTTTGAGTAAAGGAGGGAGAAAAGTAGAGGTGGAAGAAGACCCTGAAGAAAAACAAAAACGAAGGAAGTGAGGAAAAAGAAGAAAAAAAAAGGAGCAAGCGACAAGAGGAAAACAAATATGAAGAAAAGAATATGTGAAGGAGGATATGAGGCAAGGAAAGTGAGGAAAACAGGAAGAGAAAAATAAACAGAAGAGAATGAGGGAGGAAACGATAAAAAAAAAGGCGATAAACAGGAAGAGCATCAAAGCAACAGGTGAAGAAGAGGAGAGATAAGAAAGCGGATAAATAAGATGAAGGAAAGAGGAAAAAGAGATAAGAGAATAAATGTTAGAAGCCATACCAATACACTGTTCGGCATTTACTAGAGTGGATCAAAAATACGAGAGTTGAGTAAAGGAAGAAACGTATAAAGAGAGAGAGAACAGGATGAAAAAGAATAAAAGAAACCAAGAGAAAAAGATACAGAAGGAAAAACACAGAAACCACATACGCACGAAGAGGAGAGAACAAAGGAAAACCAAGTGAAAATGAACACACGGAACAGGAAAATACAAAGGAAAGACACAGAAACCAGAGAAAGATAAAAGAAAGAAGGAAAACACACACATCAGAAGAAAAACAGACACATATGGAGAAGAAAACACAGACACATATGAAGAAAAGAAGAAGAAAACACACACATATATGAAGAGAAGAAGAAAACAAAGACACATATGAAGAAAAGAAGAAAAAAAACACACACAGATGAAGAGAAGAAGAAAACAAAGACACATATGAAGAGAAGAAAACAAAGACACATATGAAGAGAAGAAAACACAGACACATGAAGAAAAGAAGAAGAAAACACACACACACAAACACATATGAAGAGAAGAAGAAAACAAAGACATATGAAGAGAAGAAAACAAAGACATATGAAGAGAAGAAGAAAACACAGACACATGAAGAGAAAAAAATATAAAAAAACAAATGAAAATGAAAAAGGAAAAGAAAAAGAACGAGATAAAACAGAAAACACTTAAAAGAAAACACACAGACACCAGAAAGAGAGGAAAACAAACACAAACAAACACACAGAAGAAGAGAACAAGGAAAAAACAAAGAAAATTTAAAATAAAAAAAACACGAAAATAAAACACAGAAAACTTGAGAACGAAAACACAGAAACCAGAGAGGAAAGAAAATACACACACACACATACACACACACACACACACACACACACGAAGAATAGAACAAAGGAAAAACATAAATAAAGGAAAAACAACAGAAAAATAAATACTACACACACACACACACACACACACGAACACAAGGAAAGAGAGAGAGAGAGAGAGAGAGAGAGAGAGAGAGAGAGAGAGAGAGAGAGAGAGAGAGAGAGAGAGAGAGAGAGAGAGAGAGAGAGAGAGAGAGAGAGAGAGAGAGAGAGAGAGAGAGAGAGAGAGAGAGAAAGCGCACGAGGATAAGAAATATACAAAAAAAAATCATATAAAAGGAAAAACGAAATAAAAAAAGGATGAGAGAGAAAATGCAGATGGAAAAAATACCGATAAAAGAAAGAAAAATAAAGAAAAAATCGTGAGAGACACCAAAGGGGAGAGAGAGGAAGGAAGGAAAGAAAAAAGAAAATAAAGAAAAAAATGAGACAACAAGCACACAGGTAAAGAAAAAAAAGAAGAAAAAAAGATGAAAGAAAAATACATCAGAAGAAAAAAAAATCTTGCAAAAGGAAGGAGAAAAAAAAATGGAGACACAAAAACGAGGAAAAAAAAAAAGAAGGGAACAAAGGCATAACGAAACAGAAAGATGGAAAAGAAAAAAAAGAAAGAAAAAAACAAAGGTGGAAGTTAATTATTTTTTTTTTCTTTTGTCAGCTGAGGCAGGTGAGAAGGCGCAGGTGAGGTGAGGGAGGAGAAGGGAAGGAGGAAAAAGGGAGAGGAAAGGGAGGATGCAAAGAGGAAGGAAGACAAGGGAAGGAGGAAAAAGGGAGAGGAAAGGGAGGATGCATAGAGGAAGGAAGACAAGGGAAGGAGGAAAAAGGGAGAGGAAAGGGAGGATGCATAGAGGAAGGAAGACAAGGGAAGGAGAAGGAAGGAGGAAGAAAAGGGAGGATGCAAAGAGGAGGACAAGGGAAGGAGAAGGAAGGAGGAAGAAAAGGGAGAGGAAAAGGAAGGATGCAAAGAGGAAGGAAGACAAGGGAAGGAGAAGAAAGGCAGAGGAAAAGGGAGGGAGGAAGAAAAGGAAGAAAAAAAGGGAGGAGGGAGGGAGGGAAAGAGAGGAAGAAAGAGGGAGAAAGACGAGGGAGGGAGAGTAAGATATGGGAAGGAAAAGGAAAAGGGAGGGAGAGAAAGTTAAGACATGGGAAGGATAAGGAGAAGGGAGGGAGGGGAAGAGAGAGGGAGGAAGAAAGAGGGAGAAAGACGAGGGAGGGAGGAAGAAAAGGGAGAGAGGAGGAAAATGGAAGGAAGAAGAAACTGGAGAAAAAGGGAAAGGAAAAGATGAACTGGAGGAGAAAATGAAGGAGAATAAATAAGCAAAGTAAAGAAAGGAGAAAGAGAGAACAGAAGAGAAAAAGGGAAGAGGAGGAGGAAAGGAAGAGGAAAAGAAGAAGGGGAATGACGGAGAATAATATCAACGAGAGGAGAAAAGAAAGAAAACAATACCCAGAAAAAGAGGAACAAGAGGAAAAAGGGAAGAGTAGGTAGAAAAGGAAGAGGAAAAGAAAAAAAAGAAAGAAAAAGAAAGGAGAACCAACCGCAAGAAATAAGGAAAAGGAAGGAGGAGATGGAGGAAAGGGAGAGGAAAAGAAGAACGACAGGAGAGAAAAATGAAGGAGAAAACCAACAAGATAAAAAAAGAAAAAGACAACTTGGAGGAAAAATAAGAGGAGGAGGAACGCTGAAGGAAAAGGGAGAGAGGCAGAAGGGAAGAAAAAGACGAAGTGGAGGAAGAAAAAGAGATAAAACAGGGCAATAAAGAAAGATAACGAGAGGAGGAAAAAGAGGAAGTGAAGGAGAAAGGAAGATAAAAGAGGACAATAACAGGAGGAGATGACGGGAGGAAAGAGAGAGGCTGGAGGAAAGAGAAGACAATATATATACGCGAAGGAGGAAAATGAGGAAGTGGAGGATAAATAAGAAGACAGGAGAGAAGAAAATATAAAGCAATCAATAGAAGAAAATACTGAAGAAAGGAGAGGAGGAAGAAAAAGAGGAGGAAAAGGAGGAAGCGGAGGACAAATATGAAGACAAAAGAAGAAAAAGTAAAGCAACAAAAGGAAGAAAATACTGAAGGAAAGTGACGAGGGAGAAGGAAAAAAGACGGAAGAAAATGAGAAAGTTAAAGACAAATAAGACAAGAAGAAAATTAATGCAATAAAGAGAAGAAAATACAGAAGAAAAGCGATGAGGAGGAAGACAAAAGAGGAAGAAGAGAAAGAAGAATGAAGGAGGAAAATGAGGAAGGGCATAACAAATGAGAAGACAAAAGAGAAGAAGAAAAAGTAAAACAATATACGGAAGAAGAAAATGCTGAAAAAGTGACGAAGAAGGAAAAAAGAGGAAAAGGAGAAAGAAGAATGAAGGAGGAAAATGAGGAAGGGGATAACAAATGAGAAGACAAAAGAGAAGAAAAAAAGTAAAACAATAAACTGAAGAAAATACTGAAGGAAAGTGACGAGAAGGAAGAAAACAAAGAAAAGGAGAAAGAAGAAAGAAGTAGGAAAATGAGGAAGAGGAAAACAAACAAGACAAAAGAAAAGAAGAAAAAGTAAAACAATAAACGAAAGAAAATACTGGAGGAAAGTGACGACGAGGAAGAAGAAAAACAGGAAAAGGAGGACGATAATGAAAAAGAAGAAAGGAGGAAGCGACAAGAGGAAAACAAATATCAAGAAAAGAATGTGAAGGAGGAAATGACGCAGGGAAAGTGAGGAAAACAGGAAGAGAAGAATTAGCGGAGGAAAAAAAGAGAGAATGAGTGAGAGAACGAAAAGACGATGAAAACAGGAAGAGAAAAATTAGCAGATGAGAGAAAAAGAGTGAATGAAAGAATGAAAAAGAGGCGATAAACAGGAAGAGGATGAAAGCAACAGGTGGAAAAGAGGAGAGATAAGAAAACGGATAAATGAGATGGAGGAAAGAGGAAAAATCAAGAGGAAAAAGAAAAACATAGATAAGCAAAGGTGAAAAATAGGAAAGGAAGGGAAGAGAGAGAGAGAGAGAGAGAGAGAGAGAGAGAGAGAGAGAGAGAGAGAGAGAGAGAGAGAGAGAGAGAGAGAGATTGGTAAGGTAAAAAAGACCAAGAGGAAAAAGGGAAAGTAAGGGAAGGAAAAATCATGAAAGAAAAAAAATAAAGGGAACTGAGAAAAAAAGAAGTAAATTAGAAGGGAGAGAAGGGAAGAAAAAGAGCAAAGAAATGGAAAGAAAAGAAAAATGAGGAAAACTGCAAGAAGGGAAAAAATATGAAAGGAGGGAGAGAGAAACAAGCCGAGAGAGAGAGAGAGAGAGAGAGAGAGAGAGAGAGAGAGAGAGAGAGAGAGAGAGAGAAGGAAACAGAAGGGGAGTGAAAGAAAAAAAATATGGAAGAAAGAGGAAAAACATTGCATGGAGGAAAAATGTGAAAGGGTTGAGAGAGAAAAATAAGGAGAGAGTGGAATGAAGAGAGAGAGGGAGAATGAAACACGAGAGGAGGGAATGAAAAAAAAAAAGAGACGAAAGAGAAGGAAACATTGAACGGAAGAAAAATATATGAAAGGGGAGAGAGAAAAGAAAGCAGCGAGGGAGGGAGAAGGAAATTGGAAGGGAGGGAAAGGAGGTAAGAAAAACAGGCGAGGAAAGAGAGGCGGCGGGAAGCTCTCTCAATGTTTTCCTGGCGTATATTCGCAATGGAGAAAAGGGAAAGAGAAGAAATAGAGGACGCCACGACTCAAGCCAAAGGAACAAACGGGGGAAAAGAGGTTGTGCCGTTTTCTGTGATGAAGGAATCGCCGTTTTCTATCTACTGTTTAAAGGGAGACTTGCAAAACCGTTCCAATGTAGAGGGCGCCACTAGACTTAACGGTTCATCTGTCTGTATTCTGGCTTAATAACAAAAGGGAAAAGATGCGATACTGTATTTTGTAACTGAAAGAATAGCCGTTTTTTATCAACTATTCAAAGGGAGACTTGCAAAACTGTTTCTATGTAGAGGGCGCCACTAGCCTTGATGCGTCTGTATTTCTGACTCAACAACAACAATAATGCAAGGGAAAGATGCGATACTGTATTTTGTAACTGAAAGAATAGCCGTTTTTTATCAACTATTCAAAGGGAGACTTGCAAAACTGTTTCTATGTAGAGGGCGCCACTAGCCTTGATGCGTCTGTATTTCTGACTCAACAATAACAATAGTGCAAGGAAAAGATGCGGTACTGTATTTTGTGACTGAAAGAATCGCCGTTTTCTATTTGCTGTTGAAAGGGAGACTTGCAAAAACTATTCCTGTGTAGAGGGCGCCACTAGACTTAACGATTCCTCTGTCTGTATATCTGGCACAACAAAAATAATACGTCTTATATAAGAAAATATGAAAAAGATTGTATAACTTATTTTAAAACAAAGAATATTGGCTCGAGCAAAAAATATGAGAGAAAATAGAAATATGAAGAAAGACTGCATGGCTAATTTTATGACAAGGAATGGACGCCGAGAAAAGATTTGTAGTGAAAATTATTGTACTTTAATAATGTGGAACAGAGAATAAAGCTAAAGCAAAAAAAATAGAAAACCTAATTTTATTCACAACAGAAAGAATTTGCAGTGAAACAATAATATAAAGGAAAAAATGTTTAATATCGTAGCAGGAGGCTCGCACGGACACAAAATTAAGTAAAACATTGTATTTCTAATGATAAAAAAACACAAAATATAAAGGAAGAGATTGTTTGCCGAAAATTATAAATGCAAGCTAAATTAAAGTGATAAAGAAATAACATGAACGCTAGAATAAAAATAGAAATGTGGAAATAATAGACAAAAAAAAAAAAAAAAAAAAAAAAAGAAGATTGCATGTAATTTTATGACAAGGGAAATTATAAATGAATACTAAATTAAAATTATAAATAAATAACATATGGATGCTAAAATAAAAAGAAAATGAGAAAATAATAAATAAAAAACAAACAAAGAAAAGCATGCCTGTTATATTATAAAAAAAATGTTATAAATGCATACTATATGAAAATGATAAATAATGAAATAACATATCGACTCTAGACTATAAAGAAAAATGAGAAAATAAATAACAAAAGAGAAATGAGGAAATAATAGACTAAAAAAGAAAGGGAAGATTGCAGGTAATATTATGACAAAGGAAATTATAAATGAAAACTAAATAAAAATGATAAAGAAATAACATGGATGCTAAAATAAAGAGAGAAATGAGGAAATAATAGACTAAAAAAATAAAGAAAGGGAAGATTGCGTGTAATATTATGACAGGAAATTATAAATGCAAACTAATTTAAAGTGGAAAATAAATAACATATGGAAACTAAAATAAAAAGAGAAATGAGAAAATAATAGCTTAAAAAATAAAGAAAGGGAAGATTGCAGGTAATATTATGACAAAGGAAATTATAAATGAAAACTAATTTAAAACGATAACTAAATAACATATGGAAGCTAGAGTGAAAAGAGAAATGAGGAAATAAGACTAAAAAAATGAAGAACGAAAAGATTGCGTGTAATATTATAACAAGGAAATTATAAATGAAAACTAAATTAAAATGATAAATAAATAACATATGGATGCTAGAATTAAAAATAGAAACGAGGAAAAAATAGACTAAAAAAATAAAGAACGAAAAGATTGCGTGTAATATTATAACAAGGAAATGTTAAAACGAAAATAGACTGAGAAGAGAATAATACACAAATGTCAGATGAAATAAAAAAAGACAAAATGGAACGAAATGTTAAGAGGAAAAGATTATGTTAAATGATAATGAAAATACAACGCGCGCTTAAAATAAAAGAAATAGAGAAAAGAAAGCATGACGATATCTGAGAAAGGCAGGATACACATGTATGAAAGAGAAGCAACACAACAGAATAATAAATATACATGTTAAGGCAGGATATACATGTATGAAAGAGAAGCAACACAATAAAAATAATAAATATACATGTCAGCAATGCATAAGAGAAATATAGAGAAATCATTTTAGCAGTATCAATATTGAAAAATAAATAAATAAAACCAGATATTTTTGGACAAGATGAAATTTCAGTGTTACGCAAAAAATAAAAGGCGGAAAGTCAGAGAGTAAAAAGAATGTTTTGTAAAGAAGGAAAAAATAAAGGAGTAAAAATTATTATAAGTAAGAAGTAGCAAAAAGTAAAATTAATGAAAAAAAGGGAATCAATACTTTAGGTACGAAATAGTCACTTATACTAAAGATGATAAATAAAGGATAAGACGATTCAGTTGTTGTTTTCTTAGTCTTCCTTCTTTTCTTTAGTTCCTCCTGTCAACGGCACCGGAAGAAAACGGAGTGAAGGGATAATGGTGAAAGAAAACGTGGAGGAGGTTCCCAGCTATCAAGTCTCTCTCTCTCTCTCTCTCAAGAAAAAGAAGGAAAGAAAGAAACCCAGTACAAGTTCTTCCCTCATTAAATTTCAAGGTGCTCTCTCTCTCTCTCTCTCAAAATTCGTGGAGGATGTGGTGGTGGTGAGGGAAGAGGAGGAAAAAATAAAGGACGGAAGGAGGGAAGGAGAGATAAGGAGGGAGGAAGAAAGGATGGAGAGAGGGAGAGGAGAGATAAGGAGAAATAAAGGAGGGAAGGAGGAAGAATAATGATGAGACGAACAATGGAGGAGGGAAGGAGAAAACGGGTAAGGAATGGAGAGAAAAAATGGAAGAAAGGAAATAAAGGAGAATAAGAAAAAGTGCACGAGAAAACTAAAAGAAAAAAGAGAAAATGTTGAGAAAATGAAGATAAAAAATTATGGAAGAAATATGCAACAAAGAGAGAGAGAGAGAGAGAGAGAGAGAGAGAGAGAGAGAGAGAGAGAGAGAGAGAGAGAGAGAGAGAGAGAGAGAGAGAGAGAGAGAGAGAGAGAATATTAAAATGGAGAAGTTAAGAAAAACGAGATTAATAGAAGGAACGACAGAAGAAAAATGGAAGGAAAGAGAAAAAAAAAGAAAAGAAAAAAAGAAAGAACGAAGGGAAATGAAAACAAAAAGACGAAATAAAATAAAAAGTTGAGACAGGGGAAATTGGAAGGGAAACTAAGACAGATAGAAAGAAAGGGAATAAAGAAAGAATGGGGAATATTTAGCAGCGGAGAAGAAATAAGAGAACAAAAGGAGAAAGAAAATGTGGAAGAAAGAAAGGAGAGAAAGAAGGATGAAGGAGGGTTTAGGAGTGAACGAGATGGAAACGAAAGGAGAGATGGAAAAAGTGGAGAAAGAGAGAAAGAAAGAAAAAGAAAGAGAGAGGGGAGAATATTTACGAGCGAAGGATACGGAAATAAAAGGACTTGAAACAAAAAAAAAATAAAAGAAAGGAAAAAGAAGAGAGGGGAGAATATTAAGGAGTGAAGCAAAGGGAAATGAAAGGACGAATAAAAGTGAGATAAAAAAGGAGATAAAAGAGGAAGGAAGGGAAGGAATTCGAGTGAAGAAAATTGAGGAAAATTACAAAGGGGGGCGAAGAGCGATGGAATAAGAAGAAGAATGGATAAGAGATAAAGAAGAAAATGGGACGGGGGAATAAGAGGAAGGCGGAAAGAGGAAGAGAAATGACAAAAGGAAAATGAATGTGTGGAGGGAGGAAGAGAAAGAGGATAAAAAGGAGTGAATAAATGGAGAAGGAGAGAAAGAATGAGAGAAGGAAAAATAAGAGAAATGACAAAAGGAAAATGGTTCGAGAAAGAATGTGTGGAGGGAGGAAGAGAAAGAGGATAAAAAAGGAATGAAATAAATGGAGGAGAGAAAGAGAGAAGGAAAAATGAGGGAAAAACGTGAAATGGAAGGAGAACGCAAGAAAAAAATGAGAAGAAAAAATGAAGGAAAGGAAAAATAAGAGGAAAAAGTGAAATAAAGAGAACGAAAAGAAGAGATGAGAGGAAAAATAGAACGGAAAAGTGAAATAAATAGAACGAAAGAAAGAATGAGAAGAAAAATAAAGGAAAGGAAAAATAAGAGGGAAAAGAGTGAAATGGATAGAGAACGAAAAGATTGAGAAGGAAAACGAATGGAAAAGTTAACTAAAAAGGACGAAAGAGAGAAGGAAAAAGATTGGAAAAGTCAATTAAAAATGACGAAAGAGAAGGAAAAAGAATGGAAAAGTTAATTAAAAATGACGAAAAGATTGAGAAGGAAAAAGAATGGAAAAGTTAATTAAAAATGACGAAAAGATTGAGAAGGAAAAAGAATGGAAAAGTTAATTAAAAATGACGAAAAGATTGAGAAGGAAAAAGAATGGAAAAGTTAATTAAAAAGGACGAAAGAGAGAAGGAAAAAGATTGGAAAAGTTAATTAAAAAGGACGAAAGAGAGAAGGAAAAAGATTGGAAAAGTTAATTAAAAAGGACGAAAGAGAGAAGGAAAACGATTGGAAAAGTTAATTAAAGAGGATGAAAGAAAGAATGAGGAAAGGAAGAATAAGAAGGAAAAAAGTGAGATGGATGAAGAACGAAAGAAAAGAACGAGGAAAGGAAAAATATGGAAAAAGGTGAAACAGATGGAAAACGAAAGACAGAGGGAAGGAAAAATAAAAGGAAAAAAAAAGGAGTGCAATGGAGGAGGAGAGAAAGATTGAGTGCAGGAAGGAAGGAAGGAAGGAAGAAAGAAGAGAAACAGATAGCGCAATAAACGAGAGGAGGAGAAGGAGGAGGAAGGAAAGAGTGAAGAAAGAAAGAGAGGGGCAAAAAAAGAAATAATGGAGAAAGGAAGACGAAAAAATGAAAAATGAAACAAATGATGATAAAAATGAAGGAAGGCAAGATAAGAATTCATATAAAAAAGACGGAGAGTGAGGAAGAGAAAGAAGAAAAAAAAGGAGGAGGATACAATAGAGAAGAAAAAATAAGAGCCGAGAAAAAGTGAGTAAAGAAGGAAAGATAAGAGAAATGAGGACCAAGGAGGATAAAAAAAAAAGTAGGAAGAAGAATGCAAGAAGGAGAGAGATAAGAACGAGGAGGAGGAAAAATAAACGAGGAAAAAAAGAATAATGCAGAAAAAGAGAAAAAAAAAACATGCACAAGACGATGAAGAAAGTAAAGGATGAGAACAGGAATGATGATAAAGGAAGAGGATAAAGAAGAAAAATGAAGAAAGACGAAGAATAAGGAAGAAGACAATATATAAGACGGTGCAAAAGAGAGAAGAAAAGAACAGAAATAATGAAAAAGCATGAAGATAAAGAGAGGAGAGAGATGAAGATGGAAAAGGCGGGGAAGAAGAAAAGAAAAAAAGATGAGGAAAAATAAAGAAAAACGAGAATATATGAGACGATAAAGAAAATAAGGAAGAGAACAAATGATGACAAGAGAATTCAGATAAAGAAGAAGAAAGAGAAATGGAGGGAAGATGGAGATAGAAAAAGAGGAGGAGGAGGAGGAGGAGGAGGAGGAGGAGAATAAAGGGTGAACGAAAAAGAAACACAAGAAGAGGGAAAACAAAGAGAGGAGGAGAAAAAGGAGAGTACTTAAGAGAAAGACGAAGAAGAAAGAAAGAAAAAAGAAAAGATAAAACATAACCAGCGAGGGAGGAGAATAAAAGAAGACAGAAAAAGAAGAAACAAGAAAAAAGAAAACAAAGAAGAAGGAAGAGACGGAAGCACAGAAAGAAACGAACGAGAATAAGAGAAAGACGAAGAAAGAAAAAGAAGATGAGAATACAAATAGAGGCAAGGAGGAAGGATAAATAAAGAGGAAAAGATAAAAAAAAAAAGGAAAAGACGGAAACACGGAGAAAGGAACGAAGATAAAAGAAAGACGAGAAAGAGAAAGAAGAAAAGAAGAGAATACAAATGATGGAGGAGGAGGAAGAAGGATAAATGGAAAAAAAAAAGGAGAACAAAGGAAAACAAAAAAAAGAGAAACGAAAGAGAATAGGAGGAAGACGAAGAAAGAAAAGATGAGAATACAAATGATGGGCAAGGAGGATGATAAAGGATGAGAGAAAAAAGGAAAGAAAAAGGAGAACAAAGGAGAGAAGGAAACAGCGAGAGAGAGAAATGAAGGTTCTCTTAATAAAACAAAGGATAAGAAGAAGAAAAAAAGAGAACAAAGAGGAAAACACAAAAGGAAGACAAAAAAAGGAGATAAAACCGAACTTAACGAAGGAGGAAGATCGTATATCAAAGGAGGAGGAAAAGAGGAAGAAGAAAGGTATGCAAGGAGGAGGAAAGGGTGGAGGGGAGGGAAGGAAAGAAGAAAGGCGAAAGGAGGGAAAGAAGACAGGATGGATGAAAGGAAGAAAGGAGGTAGAGGACTGCAAGGAAGGAAGGACGAAAGGAAGGGAAGATGAAAAGAAAGAAGGAAGGAAGGAAGGATGGTTGCAAAAATAAAAGGATGAAAGGAGGAGGAGAGGGTAAGGACAGAAGGAAAATAAGGAAAAGAAAAGGAGCCCACGAGTGAAAGAATGAAGGAACGAAGGAAGATAGAAAGGAAGGAATGAAGGAAGGAAAGCAGGAGGGAGGTAGGAAGGAAGGAGAGAATAATAAGGAAATATGAGAGGCGAGGCGGAGTGAAGGAAGTAAAGGAAGGAAAAAAGTTGGAGGTAGGAAGGAAGGAGGAAGAGAAAAATAAAGGGATGAAGGAAGAAAGATGAAAAAAAAGAGAGGTAGAGCGAAGTGAAGGAAGGATGAAAGGAAGAGAAAAGCAATGAATAATGAAAGGAACTAAAGAATGAATATAGAATTAAATGTATGACCTGCAATATTGACCTAAATTTTACCTTGAAAGTCCGTCAGTCAATCAGTCAGCTTCTATCAGTCAGGTTGTTTTTCTTCTTTTCTTCATATTTAATCGCCATCTTTCACTTGGTTCTTATCGGAATGGTCAATCAGTCAAGTTTCATCAGTTAGTCAAGTTTTGTCAGTCAGGTGGTTGTTTTTCAGTCAGTCAGTCAAATTTTATCAGTCAGTCAAATAAGTCAGTCAGTCAAGTCAGTCAATCAGTCAAACTTTATCAGTCAGTCAGTCAACTTTTATCAGTCAGTCGTTTTTTTTCTTCTCATTTCAATCACTATCCTTCACTTTTTTTTTACCGGGAAAGCCAAGAAGTTAGTCAGTCAGTCAACCAGTCAGTCAGTCAATCACTTTTACATTCAGTCAATCGTTTTCTCCACTATCCTTCTCTAATTTCTTTTATCGGGAAGGCCAGTCAGTCAGTCAGTCAACCAATCATTCCTTTTTCTCTTCATTTATCATCAATCTTTCAGTAATCTTATCGGAGTGTTTCCCTAAAGTTAATTAATCAGTTTCAGATATTCACCCAAGTATGTTATCTTGTGTGTTGGGTGGCTGTGTGCTTTCCCTTCCCTCCCTTTCCTCCTTCCTTTCCTTCCCTCCACTCCTTTCATCTTCTCTTTTCTCTCCTTTCATTCTTAAACTTCTTTCCTCCTTCCCTCCCTCCTTTCCTTTCCTCCACATCTTCTCTTTTATCTCCTTTCATTTTTTAACATCATTCCTTCTTCCTTCCCTCCCTTTCCTTTCCTCAACTCCTTTCATATTCTTTTTTCTCTCCTTTCTTCATTCCCTCCCTCCTTCCCCTCCATGCTTTCCCTTCCTTCCCCTTTCCCTCTCTTTCCTCCACCCCTTCCATCTCATCTCCTTCCTCTCTTTTCATCCTTTTAATCCTTTTTTTCCTCTTTCCCTCCCTTACCCCTTCCCCTCCGTGTTCCTCCCCTTCCTTCCATTCTTCTTCCTTTCTTTCTCCCTGTTTTCTCTTCTCTTAGTCCTCTTTATGTTTTGTGCTTATCCGTTTTCGAGATATTCCGGGAAAGTAATAACAGCGAAAGGAGGACGAAAGAATATAAAAAGAGGAAGATAAAGAGAGAAACAGGTGGTAAAAATGAGGGGAAGATAAGAATGTAAGAAGATGGAGAGTGAGGAAGAGAAACGAAAAAGGATGATAAACCAGAGAAACAGTAAAAAAAAAAAGGAAAAAGAAACAGGATAAAAAGGAAAGCAAGATAAGACTAAAAAACAGAGAGGAAGAGAAATGAAAAGATAAAAGACACAGACAGACAGACACTAAAAACGACAAAAAGAAAACATTACCGGCTTCCTCATATATGCAAAGACAGCGATAATTAACGAATAAACGAATAAGAGAAGAAAGGAAAAGGAGAAGGGAAAAATAAGGAGGAAGTAAGGAGAGGCAAACTGCAGACACCGACAAAAATATGAAGATGAAGATAGCGACGAAGGGGACGAAGGAGGAAATGAAGATGGAAATACCTGAAGGAGGGAAAAAATGCCTCGGCGAAAAATAAGATTAAGGCAAGACGAAGAGAAGGAGGAAGGAAGGAGGGAAGAAGGAAGGAAGGAGGAGAAAAATGATATGGTGGAGGAAATTAAGATGATGGAAGGGATGGAGGAGGGGAATATAGAAGAAAATTCCCCATAATGAAGGAGATGAAAGGTGAGAGGAAGACAGGTAGGGAGGAGAGGAAAAGAGGAAGAAAGTGCTAGGAAGGAGAAGATTAAGAGGATGATGAAGGAGATGGAGTCTTTGTCGTGAGGTAGATAAGGGGAAGGAGGGAAGGAAGGAAAATGGAATGAAGCAACAAAAGAAAGAGGAAAGCAAAGGATAAAAAAAGATAGAATGGATGAACAAAAGAAAGAAACGAAGGAAGAAAGGAAAGAAAGAAGCGAGGGGCGGAAGGAGGGAAACACAGAATGGGAGAATGGATGGAAAGGAGAAGGAGGGAGGGAAGGAAGGTATAATGCCTGGTCCACACGGGCTCGTCACCCGCGCTCTCGCACAGCGGTAGTCGCCGCCACACGGGCTATTATTTACGCGCGCTGCCACGCGGGGGTGGGTGGACGCGAGGGCCACGGTGGACGGCCCGTGGTCACGACGTAGTAGAAGTCAGGCCACCTTCCCACCCCTTCAGTCATCACTGTCTATCAATCGCAGTCTTAGAGGATGTCACCATCACCTAGTAATGATAAGGCGTTGTAACACCAGAGCTTTGGCGCAAGCAATTCTGTTCCCATTCCCGACTTCTACATTGCTTTTAACGCCTTCACCTCTCGCCTAAATAGAGATATCAGCGAATGCGATTTCTTAATTACATCATCACTTCCCCAATCCTTTAATCATGTGACTGTTAATAACACTCAAAGGAAGTCACCATTACCTAGAAATGAGAAGCTTCACCTCTCGCCTGATTAGACCGAAAGCAAATCGCTACTGATCGGTGAATTGGACCTCTTCTTGCAACCGCTACTGGTCACATATATAGTGGGGAGTCCAGTCACCTTCCCACCCATTAAATCAATCCGTCAGTCAATCGCACCCTGAGATAAGGGAGGTGAGATGCCTCTCTTTACTCCAGTCTCTGCTAGACATGGTAGACATAGGAGACCGTTCTGTGGAGCACTGTAGCACGATGTGATATATATATATATATATATATATATATATATATATATATATATATATATATATATATATATATATATATATATATGAAGGAAAATATGGTGCAGACAGTGGATATTAAGACAGCGAGAGAAGAAGCTTCATCCAAATTTTCTTCGAGCTTGAGAAAGTGACACTGAGAACTATACCAGGATGCCTATTAGTGCATAACCTGATATGCTGAAGAATAGTGAGCAGCATATTGTCATAGAAACTACTCAACATTTCATTCAGCAGGGCTCTGCTGGATGCTACTCTTCGCTTTCTATCGGCTGGAGGATCATATTCAAACCTTCAGTATTCCACAATATCTAAGCAGAACTTGTCACATCGTCCCTGAAATTTGCGAGGCCGTCTACAATGTGCTGAGGGAGGATTATTTGAGGGCAAGATTCTGTAAGTTTATTTAGTGGAGGGATATAAGACACTCGTTAGTGACCTTGTTTATTTTTTTACAACCTGGAAATTTCATATTTCACATAAGACTGGGATAATCACACAAGTATATTTTACCAAAATTTCGGTGAACGATGCCACCATCTTTAGTGGTTTGAAGTAGTAGGGAAAGTACAGAATAAATACAGAAGTACACAAACTAAAAAGTAGTCTATGAAAGGGTAGGGCAGAGTGGTGGGTGGGTGAACCTTCCACCCAAGTCACGTAGTGGGAGTCAGGTCATCTACCGTGCCCTACGCTACGATTAAAAGACGGGGAGATTTAAAGGGCGGGAAGAGGGCCTTCTCTTACAATTATAATCTATAATAATTAAAAAAACGGGGGCATTAAATAAAGGGGGTGAGAAAAGTCCTTCCTCTTCCCACCCCTTTAATGTCCTCGTAAGCCAATCGCAATGACTCTCCCACTAAGTAACTTGGGTGAAGGGTACACTTAAACTCAAGAGATTACTTTTTTGCTTGTGTACTTCTCTACTTACTTTCCCCACTTCTAAGTCAAACCACTGAAGATGGTGGCAATGTCCACCGAAACTGTTTGGCAAAATATACATCCTTCGTACACTGCCACCGAAACTGTTATCCAAAATATAAATCTTTCGTCTGCCGGTGCAGGTTTTACTCAGATCACATAAACATAAAATACTGAGATCTTAAATGAAAAAATAGTTTCACTCGAAATTGGTTTCCGTTCATTAACAAAAAAAAAAAATCTTACATCACACCATTCAAACCCTGAATTGATTTGAACTCAAAGCACCCACCACTTGATGGCTCACAGTCAGCTGATCCATGCTACCCAAGTGAATGACGTCCATTATCAGTTTTCTGGCCAATTTCCTTTGCAAAGCCGTCATGTCCTCCAGTTCATTACATATAACCTTCGCCAAGTCCAAGCACGGACGCTCGTTATGAGGTGTGGGACGGGAAGACAGCTCACTCTGCTTTCTCTTTTTGTTTGCCATACATGGGTCAGGCGACGGCGTGGGAGAATCATATGTGTAGGGCGGGGCAGGGGGCGTAAGAATTTCAGAAGTAGAACTTTGTGAGGACCGATGTGACACTGTAGGAGAAGATGCAGTCAGTTGAAGCGGTGAATTTGTGGATCTAGCATCATCTGTAACCTCAGAGTCTGCCTCATCATCAAACGTGCTATCCTGGTGGGAAGACAATGCAAATATTAATTAATATAAAGAAAAAGTTTCGTCCCCAACAAAAATACAAAAAAATACATGCCCTAAATATAGTGTTCTCATTATCTTTCCCAGATGCCAACAATACCTGACGAATGGATGACAGTCGCAAAAGTTTGAAAAGTGGAACTTCTCGCTCTTGAAACTGTGGGCGGGACCACATCACCATATGGCCACCAAACGACAGCGGGTCCTCTTATTACAACTACATGGGCTCTCACAGCATAGCTCATTTGGCTGTAGTGAATGCCAACTGTAAGTATATGTATGTGAATGTTGGAACAAACGGAAGTTTCTAATGGAGTGTGGGCAAACTCTACTCTGTGCAGTCGTCTCGATGGAGATGCCCCGGTCTTCCCGAGGATTAACACGTGCTTGGTGACCACAGAATGCTACCAGATGTATTTGTCGGAGATGACGCCGTTCCACTGAAACGTTATTTCATGAAACCTTAACTCTTAGAAAGCAGAACAAACAACGTATCTGCTATAGACCCTAACGTGCACGTCGCATAGTTAAGAATGCATTCAGAATTATGTCGAGTAAGTTCCGCAGTTTCCAAAGTGCACAAAATTTGGAAGCCAGTAAAATGGAGAAAGTTGTCCTAGCCTGCAGAGCCGTGCACAATTATTTACGTAGGAAATTCGTGGAAGCGAATACTCCATCCAGTATGAAGTAAGGACAAGGAAAACATGATGGATTGAGCACTAGTGTCTAGCTTGTGGCGTAATGACAAACAACTTGTTCCCTCAAATAGGCTACGAAGAAACACCACAAAGGCATAATATATCAGAACAGTTTATGTAATATTTCACTGAAGAAGGCGTTGTTCCATTGCAATAAAGATTTGATTACTCTTCACAAAGTTAGTTACTACTATAGGTACTACTGTCTATTAAAATGATCATTGCAGAGGTAACCAGGCATGAAAATAAACAGAATAAACTCCATTATTTTATTTTTTTTACGTTGTTGCCTATTGCGCCGGTAGGCATCTTCCCGGCGGGGCCTGATGGTCGGCCCAGCCCGTTCTGGCGCAGGCGAGTGTTTATAGTGGCGCCATCTTGCCATATTATAGGTCCCTTTTAAAATATAGTCGAAGCTTTCATTGACGAGGGGTTATATTCTACCCATTTGTGAATCAAAGGTTACCTGTGCATTTTTAAATGTTGTGACATTCATCTATATTACCTGTCCAAAACAGAAGTAAGGAAAGTCTACTAGTGTATAACTTATTTAATGGCTTGAAATCATACTTTTCCATAAATATATTAACTGATATTTTGAAGCTAGCAAACACATCCATAAAAGAGTAAATCTTATTGTTATTATTATAATTACTACTACTACTACTGGTGTAATGATATCAAGGTATACTCATCAACTGACCTGTGTTTCTTCGTTATCCAAATCGTAGGTGGAGTCTAGGGGGGCGTCAGCACTTAGGAATGATAAGGCCTTGTAACACCAGAGCCTGGGCGTGTAGACTTCTGTATCCACTCTAGAGTTCTGCGCTGCTTTCATCGTCCTCACCTCTCCTTTGAATTGAGACCTCAACGTATGCCATTTCTTCATTATATCATTTGGTGTTATGTCACAATTCGCTGAATCCGATAATTCTTTGGCCACTGCATTCAAGCTTGCCCTTCTCACATTCTTGTTCATGTGGTTCGTGCTCCTTACCACCCATAGACACGGGTGTTGCTTCATAAGGTCAATTAGGTGAAGTGTGCGGACCCGTGGCCAGTCCATGTGTTCATGGGTGTTCTTGGTGATTGGCGTACCGGTGGACTGGACGTCTTCTAGCGACGCGCTCTTATTCCGAGATGCGTCCTGCAATTAGTTACTATTATAGTTCAGGTAAAGTTGGGTATCTATACAATATAATCGAAGCTTTCATTGACAGTCAAAGGGCTATATTCTATTCATTTGTGTATCATTGGTTATTTGTGCATTTTTAAGTGTAGTGACATTCATCTACATTACGTGTCATAAATAAAAGTAAATCAAATCTACTTCAGTCTTTCTATTTTAACAAGTTTAGGTCTCTCTCTCTCTCTCTCTCTCTCTCTCTCATTTTTTTCTATCATAAATTCTCTTGCATTGACACACCATCCATGAGGTGACCTCACACTACTTGACACCGTCGCACAAGCCACTCTACCACAACGCAAAGGTATGTAAGCCACTCTACCACAACGCAAAGGTATGTAAGCCACTCTACCACAACGCAGAGGTATGTAAGCCACTCTACCACAACGCAGAGGTATGTAAGCCACCACCACAACGCAAAGGTATGTAAGCCACTCTACCACAACGCAAAGGTATGTAAGCCACTCTACCACAACGCAGAGGTATGTAAGCCACTCTACCACAACGCAAAGGTATGTAAGCCACTCTACCACAACGCAAAGGTATGTAAGCCACTCTACCACAACGCAGAGGTATGTAAGCCACTCTACCACAACGCAAAGGTATGTAAGCCACTCTACCACAACGCAAAGGTATGTAAGCCACTCTACCACAACGCAGAGGTATGTAAGCCACTCTACCACAACGCAGAGGTATGTAAGCCACTCTACCACAACGCAAAGG
Organism: Eriocheir sinensis; assembly: GCF_024679095.1. Taxonomy (NCBI): domain Eukaryota; kingdom Metazoa; phylum Arthropoda; class Malacostraca; order Decapoda; family Varunidae; genus Eriocheir; species Eriocheir sinensis. The sequence goes on from NC_066557.1 coordinate 7,623,799, forward strand.
TATGTAAGCCACTCTACCACAACGCAAAGGTATGTAAGCCACTCTACCACAACGCAGAGGTATGTAAGCCACTCTACCACAACGCAAAGGTATGTAAGCCACTCTACCACAACGCAAAGGTATGTATACTCTCATTGTTTTCTCCTCAGAAAATGAATATTTCGTAATTATATTATTAAATGTACGCAGAGTATTTAAAATTTACTTAGTAGTCAATAATTAGCAATATAAGAGCCGGGAGGGGGGGGGAGGGGGATGGAGTGGCATATGCGCTACTCCCGCAAGCCACACCTGAAGATAAATCAAGGTAAAATAGGGAGCATGCGCTACAAAGCTGCGCGTGGTGGAGGTGCTCATTTCCATCCCGTTTTTCTTTGAGCCAGTGGTGGGAGAGAATAACCCAACGCCGGTGTGGCGTCATCTGCCATCCACGTATCCTAACACATCCCATCCTGATTGAGCTTGCGCGGGCTTTGTTAACAGAGGGTGCATGAATGTCGGTACGGTACAGTGTCTTTTGTCTACTGCCTATTGTTATCCGTCCCACCAAAGGTGTTTTTTTTAAGTAAATGATGGCGTATGTTTTGAAGTCTTGAAATATGAAAGTTTCTTCACACCTTGTATGTCGGTAAATGTGTTAAGAGATAGCCTGCACCCCTTGTATGTCAATAAATGTGATAAGAAGAGATAACCATCACCACTTGCATGTCTTGCCGCCATATTGCCTGGACAAACTACGATATTAACAGTGTAAACATCGGGTTCCGCGCATGCGCAGATCAGGATGGGATGTCTAAGATACGTGGATGGCAGATGACACCACACCGGGACAGTTTACCTTGCCCCGTTAAACCTAAAATGCCTTGATCAAATAGAAAGACTTAAGTACCGTACCTAATATAATGGCTGACAGTCATACTTTTGCATGAACATATACGAGATTTTGAAGCTAATATCTAAATGTGTATATTATTAGTAGTATCTACCACCACTATTAGTCTACTGACATTAAGATATACTCAACTTACCTTTGTATCTTGTTTTTCCATGTTGCTGGAGGTCGCTTGGAGGGCCTCACCACCACCTAGGAACGTTAGGGCGTTGAAACACCATAGCTTTGGCGTATACACTTCTGTCCCCGCTCCCGACTTCTGCGATTCCTTCAACGCCTTCACCTCTCGCCTGAATTGTGACCTCAACGTATGCCATTTCTTCATGAGATCATCTGGTGTTACGACGCACTTCATTGAATCCGATAATTCTTTGGCCACTGCATTCAGTATTGTACTTCTCACTCGCTTGTGCTTGTAATACTTGTTCTCAACTTGCCATAGACAATGATTTCGCTTGAGGTGGTTTATTAGGCGAAGTGTGTTGGCCCGTGTCCAGTCGAGGTGTTTAGGGACGTTCATTGTGATCGGAGAAGTGGCGGACGGAACCTCTTTCGGCTACAAAAAGCAAACTGCCACTGAGCGCGAGCTGGCCGCCTGCCGCGCTTCTGCCCCGCGCTCTTACCCGCAGATGCCTCCTGCCTAGAGGGAGCACTATTGCCGCTCGCTCGCCGCACAACCACGCCAGGCAACACAGCACGGGGAGGGGAGCGGCTCAGAACGCGGTGCGTAGAGAAAGAGAGTGCCGCTCGCTCGCCCCACACTCTGCTCCTGGCAACACCGCATGAGGAAGGGAGCGGCTCGAGTAACCGTCCGAAAGAGAGAGAGAGAGAGAGAGAGAGAGAGAGAGAGAGAGAGAGAGAGAGAGAATTATTTCGTGTGCCATGAGGACAAAACCCCGACGAGTTAAAATTCAAGGTCACACACACACAACCTTTACCTCCCTTACCACACACATTACACAATCTCCACCACCACCACCACCACACCCACCATCATCACCACCACCACTACCACCACCTTCCCACCCCCATCCCCACGTCTCTCCTTAATGGGTTTCTCTAATAAGCTAATTAGTCAAAATAATTAGGGAATATAAGTTTTTATCAAAGGAATTCTTCTCTTCCTCCTCTCGTGTTTATTTCCATCTGCCACTTCCCGTTTTCTTTGAGTTTGATTTCATGTTAGTTCATATTCAGGTTTTGTCAAAGGAATTATTCTCTCTCTCTCTCTCTCTCTCTCTCTCGTTTAGTTCTATCTACAACTTCCCATTTTCTTTGCTAGTTTGGTCTGTTTTGTTTTATTTTTATTTTGTTTCCACTTTTCTTACTCGTTTCTTTTCATTATTGGCTAGATATTCATTTCCTATTTTTAATTCATACATTTTCTTCATTTTATTTGCTTTCATTTATCTAGGTAAAGCTTTCCATTTTTCCTTTCGTTTATTTTATTATTTGTTTCCGTGCTGTATTTATTGATCCATTCTTAACTTAATATTAACAACTTATTAACAATTGCTTTACTGTTTTTCGTTTGTTATATATATCCATAATAATAATGATGATGACGATGATGATAATAATAATAATGATAATAGTAAATGAGAGAATAGGAAGTCAGGTGTAGCAGACTTTAATTAGCACAGCCACCAGGTAAGAACTCATATCACTACACAGGTAATATAAGCACACACACACACACACACACGCATACATAATGATACACGAGGAGATACGAAGACTGAAATAGAACAGCATAATCAAAATTGTATCTCCTAATGTTTTTTTTTTTTCCCTAATATCAAGAAAGAAGACCTGCAAGAATACACACATATACATATACACGGATGCATATATACATACAGACATACGGATACTTACACGTACACTTCCTGTCCTCTTGTTCTCTTGATTTATCCTAAAGTATATAATTAAAAAAGTGTATATAAAGTGTCCTCTTGATGCTCCTCCATTCCTCTTACTCCTTTCCTTCATTCCTATTCATTCTCCTCTTCATCTTCCTTCTCTTCCTTCCTTTTTTATCCCCTTACTTTCTCTTCTTTCTCCACCCTGTCTTCATTTCTTGTTTGTTTTCCTCCTCCTCCTCCTCCTCCTCCTTACTCCTCATCATCCCTCTTGCTTCCTCTTTTTTCTCCACCCACTCTCCCTCTTCCTTTCTACCTCCCTTGTTTGTTCCTTTGTTATCCTCCTCCTTCTTCTTACTCCTCTTTCCTTCATTCTCATTCCTTCTTCTTCTCTTCCTTCCTCTTTTATTCCCATACTTCTTCTTCTCTTCCCTTCTACCTCCCTTGTTTGTTTCTTTGTTATCCTCCTCCTCCTTCTTACTCCTCTTTCCTTCATTCTCATTCTTTCTTCTCCTCTTCTTTCCTCTTTTATTCCCGTACTTCCTCTTCCTTCTCCCTCCTCTCTTCCTCTTGTTCGTTTCTTTGTTTTCCTCCTCCTCCTCCTCCTCCTCCTCCTTACACTTCCTCCATTACTTTTCCTTCTCATCTTTATCCTCTTCCTCACTCTTTTATCCCCATCCTTCCTCTTCCTTTCCACCTCCCTTGCTTGCCTGCTTGTTGTCCTCCACTTCCCTCTTTCATCATCCTCTTCCTCTTCATCCTTATCTCCATACTCCTCCTCTTTCTACTCCTCCTCCATCCTCCCTTCCTCAACTGCTTGCTTTCCTCCTCCTTCTTTAAACCCACCTCCTTCCTCTTCCTTCCCCTCACTTCGTTTTTACCTTCCTTGATGTGTGGCTTTCCTCCTCCTCCTCCTCCAACTATTACTACTACTACAACTACTACTACACATTGACACGCAGGCAGAAGAAAAAAGTGAATGGTGAACACACGTGATCATTTCCCATTCACGGTACTGAGTGTATTTTTTTATCTCAATGGGTGCAGTGGGTCCGTGTGTGTGTGTGTGTGTGTGTGTGAGACCAGTCTGCATGCGTAAAAACTGAAAGATAATGATGATGTAACTGTGCGTGTGTGTGTGTGTGTGTGTGTGTCTGTGTGGTGTGTGTGTGTGTGTGTGTGTGTGTGTGTGTGTAATCAGGTGCAAGAGGTGAGTGACCGTGATGGGAACATTATTTTTGTGTCTGTTTGTTTGTTTGTTTGTTTTGGGTTATTGTTTGTTTGCCAGACTGACCTTGGCATTGGCTGGGTGACGTGTGTGTGTGTGTGTGTGTGTGTGTGTGTGTGTGTGTGTGTGTGTGTGTGTGTGTGTCGGTTTACTCACGTACATGACAGCTAGGTGTACATAGACCCGCACATACCTGTTGAGTAGAGAAGAAAAAAAAAACATTAGAATACATACACATACATACATACATACATACAGACGTACGTAATAAACAATTGCCTATCTAATAATTATTCTTTTGTTCTCGTTTACAATATTCTTGGACATGTGTGTGTGTGTGTGTGTGTGTGTGTGTGCGCGCGCATAATCCTATCCATAATTCCTTTTAGAAACAATGTATCATCTTTAAACCGCTAAAAACACAAAAAAAACACGAAAGTCAACCAATGAAAAAGGTGAAGGCGAAGAAGAGGAAGATAATATAAATAAACAAATAAACAAACAAATAAAATACAATCTGAAAATAAAAAGAATGAGGGGCAGATACAAAATGAGGTCACACACACACACACACACACACACACACACACACACGACAATGAACGCTTTGGTGGTATCATTTCAATTTCTTTTTTTTTTTAATAATTTTCTGTACCGATCGCATGGAAGAGGAGGAGGAGGAGGGATTACAGTTTTGGAAGAAAAGTGTGAAAACGGGAATTTCTTTTGTATGGGTGACCCGCTTATCACATTCATTCCTTGTTGTTGTTGTTGTTGTGGTGGTGGTGGTAGTGGTGGTGGTCTTTTAAAACGGGGTTAGTCACGAGGAAGGGAAGGGAAGGAAGGTAGTGAATGACTGTGTGTGTGTGTGTGTGTGTGTGTGTGTGTGTGTGTGACCTTGAGACGCTTCTGGCTTAGGCGAGGAGAGATGAGGTAAGGGAAACGCAGAGGAGGAAGAGGAAGAGGAGGAGGAGGAATAAGAGCACGAGGGGGAAGGGTGAGGAGGAGGAGGAGGATTGAGTGAAGTGGAAGGGAAACACCGAGAATGGAAGGGTGAGGGAGAACACGAAGAGGAGGAAGAAGAGGAGGAGGAGGAGACAACACAACACGGAAGGAGGGAAAGCAAAGGCGGAAGAACAGAATGAAGCGTAAATGGAGGAGGAGGAGGAAGAGGAGCTGAAAGAGGAGGAGGAGGTGAAGGAAAAGGAGGAGGAGGAGATGCATCGCTTGCCGTATTAGGTATGCATGTGGAGGTATATGAATTTCAATGGTGTGTGTGTGTGTGTGTGTTAATAAGTGCGTGCATAAGGTGAATGAGGAATGAGAAACACAACCATCATCACCATCACTACCACCATCACCACCACCACATTCAACCCCCTCCTCTCTCCTCATCTCCTTCCCTTCCCCCACTTCCCCTACCACCACCACCACTATCACCGTCACCACCATCTTCAACCCCCTCCTCTCCTCTCCTCACCTCCTTCCCTTCCCCTACTTCCCCTACCACCACCACCACTATCACCATCACCACCACCACCTTCAACCCCCTCCTCTCCTCACTTCCTTCCCTTCCCCTACCACCACCACCACTATCACCATCACCACCACCACCTTCAACCCCCTCCTCTCCTCACTTCCTTCCCTTCCCCTACCACCACCACCACCACCACTCGCAAGTTTCCATAGTAAAGGGGTAACCCAAGAAGATTGTTCAAACTTCCTTAGAGGGTAACTACACTAAATTAATAACACTTGGGTTGCCTTCCCCGTATACTCCCGGTTCATCGCGTCTAATTGAATGCATGTATTAGTGAGGTAAAAATATATCGGAGGCGTGAATGTTGTGGAGTAATTATCATCATGTATTAATAGCACTGTGTAATGGCTGCAGGCTGGGGAAAGGTATCAGGTAAAATTAATGAACAGAAGACAGGTATGTGTGTACTAATGCTGTTTCTACTTTACTTCGTTGTTGTTATCTGCTGCAATTATGTACAACTTTAACAATTACAACTACTACTGTTACTACTACTTCTACTGCAACACAAACGAAGAAAAGAGAACTAGAAGAAACCAAAAAAAAAAAAAAACCCACCAAATATATATTACTTTTACTTATCTTAATCATTATCTACCTTAATTACGAAACAACAACAACTACTACTACTACTACTGCAACACAACCGCTAACAATCGCAACACAAACGAAGAAAACAAAAGAAAACTAGATGGACCTTAATTACGAAACACCAACAACTACTACTACTACTACTACTACTACTACTACTACTACTACTACTACAACTACTACTACTATTACTACTACTACTGCAACACAACCGCTACCAATCGCAACACAACGAAGAAAACAAAAGAAAACTAGAAGATGGAAGAAAAAACAAACACTATATTTTTTTACCATTTCCAACCCTACATCAACACAAAACCTTCCCACAGTAACACACACGCAACACACCAGCCATTGATAAAGACGCCCCTATGAAAGGAAAAGGACAAAAAAGAAGAAAAAAAACGAAACACCAGCGCTCTATTCTTGCCCTCTCCCAGCCCTTCCACAACACAAGTCCCGTAACACTCAACACCCGCAACACAGGAGCTATTGATGCACGCCCCAAGTCGCCGTCTCCCGGGGCAACGCAACGCAACGCTTCTCAGCAACACCCACGGTCAAGGCAACACAGCACAACGCTCCTTCCTTCCTCCCAGCAACCCCATCCCGGCAACACCACCACCACCACCACCACCACCACTCGTTCAGGTATTCGCAACACACCTCACGCTCCTGCTTGGCCTTGACACACACACACACACACAAACACACACACACACACACACACACACAAAGTTTTCAGCCTCACAGAAAATAAAAATAAACAAAAACAAAACAAAAATCAGAAACAAAACGCAGACAAATGAAACACACACACACACACACACACACACACACACACACACACACACACACACACAAAGTTATCAGCCTCACGGAAAAAAAAAGAAAAAAAAAAGACGAACTGTGTGAAAAAAGTTACCAAAATGAGCGGGAAAATCATCATCACAAGATCCTTTTACCTAGTCACCTCACCACCATCACCACCACCGCCAAGCACAGGTGTCCACGCCAACACAGGTGATATAACACCCACACGCACATCACCACTTGTCCCTCCCAACATCCCACTCTCAACATCATCACCTCTTTCTTGTTCTGGTTTCCTTCGTCTCTTTCATTTTCTTCTACCTTTTCTCCGCTTTTTTTTGTGGCCTGTATTGCTTTGAATCGTTTCCTAGGGCCGTCTTCTTTTGTTTTCTTGTATCTTTCTTCCTCTGGTGTTTTTTTTTTTTTTGGGGGGGGGTTTTTTTACTGAACGCACACTTCCCATTCCTTACCTTTTTCCCCTCATCTCTCTCTTCCTCTTTCTAAACATCACATCACCTCCCCATCATCACTTCTATATACCTGCATCTCCTGTTCTACCTGTCCTTTCACCTCTAATAGTCTACCTTTCCTCAACATCCCTCTTTTTAACATCACCATAACCACCACCTCATCACCATCACATCCTTAGCTACACCTGTTTTCACCTGTGTCAACTAACTAACATCACCACCACCTCACCATTACATCCTTAGCCACACCTGTCTTCACCTGTGTCAACTAACTACATCCCACCTCTCCTTGCTCTCCCCTCCCTCACCATCCTATCTCCATCCGGTCTTCACCTACACCTGCATCTCCGTCCTCCGCTGTGATACTAAACAAACATCCGCACTCTCCCCTTGCTCTCCCCTCCTCGCCACCCTTTACTTAACACCATCACGTGCTTCTTAACAAACATTCTAACTCTTCCTTTCCTTCCCTAACGTTGTCCCTACCTCACCACCATCCCCTCGTTAGCCATATATATACCTGCCTCTTCTTACCTGTGCTTCTAAATTAACATCCTATTCTTCATTTCCTTCCCTAACATCACTGCTTCTCCATATATACCTGCATTTTTTTTTTACCTGTGCTTTTAAATTCACATCCTAACTCTTATTTTCCTTCCCTAACGTCATAACCTCACCACCATCACCTTGTTAGCCATACCTGCATTCCCTAACCTGTGTTTCTAAATTAATATCCAAACTATTTTTTTCCCTCATCACAATCACCTCGTTAACGTATTTTCTTACCTGTGCTTCTAAATTAACATCCTAACTCTTCCTTTCCTTCCCTAATGTAATAACTACCTCTAACTACCTCTCCACTATCACCTCGTTAGCCATACCTGCACTATTTACCTGTGCTTCTAAACTAACACCTCACCTGTCCCCGTATTCCTCTTTTTAGCCTCTCCCTCCCTGGCCTCATCACCACTAGCTACCACCATCATCACAATAACTATCATCACCTCCACACTATTAATTTTGCTAGTACGGTACGGTATCTCTTTCTTATACCTGACACTGAAGTACCTCACCTGTATCATTAAACTAACACATACCTTCCATTAACTGCTCTCCCACCCCCCCTTCTCCTCCCCTTCCCTTCCCTGCCTTCATCAATGCCTCACCATCAAGACACATGTGCTACGAAACTACTAACTAGCAATCTATATTCACTCACCTGCTCACATCCGTATTCCTCCTCCTCCTTCCCTCCCTTCATTAATACATACATCACTACCACTACACTTGTGCTAAGCTAACTAGCAATCTCTCTCTTACCTGACCTCTCTAACCTCTTCTTCATCATCTCTCCCTTCACTACAAATTCAGTCTTATAGTTTCAAAAGTTAAGCAAAAGTAACAATCTATCTTTTTTTTACCTAACCCTTCTCTCTTTACCTCTACTTCCCCCTCTCTCTCTACTACATGTTACCTGTATACAACTTAACTACCATTTCCCCTTCGGTTTTAAGCATAGTTTCAAAAGTGAAGCAAAACTAAACTATCTAACAATCCATCCTTCTCTACCTAATCTTTCCTTCCTTGCCTCTTCTTCCCCCTCTCCACTTCCTACACACCACCAGTACACACTCAACCCTTCTACCCTATTAACTTTTATTTATAGTTTCAAAGTGAAGCAAAACTAAAACTATCTAACAATCTATCCTTCTCTACCTAACCTTCCCTTCCTTGCCTCTTCTTCCCCCTCTCCACTTCCTACACACTCAACCCTTCTATCTTATTAACTTTTATTCATAGTTTTAATAATCAGGCAAAAATAAACTGTCTCCCACCTACTCCTTACCCTTCCTTCCCTCTCTCTACTCTCACAACCTTGATACCCCCTTCAGTTTCACGATAAGATAAGATTAGATTACCAAAAACAAGGTAATACATAAAAATACATGACTGGGCTTTGAATGCGTGTATGGAGTGATTGTTTAACTGCATGAATGGCTATAAGGGAGGAAGGGAGGGAGGGACTGCATGTATGACTGGATGTATTAGGCTAGCTATATAAGTGTAGTTGGATGTATTAGGCTAGCTATATAAGTGTAGTTGGATGTATTAGGCTAGGTATATAAGTGTAGTTGGATGTATTAGGCTAGCTATATAAGTGTAGTTGGATGTATTAGGCTAGCTATATAAGTGTAGTTGGATGTATTAGGCTAGCTATATAAGTGTAGTTGGATGTATTAGGCTAGCTATATAAGTGTAGTTGGATGTATTAGGCTAGCTATATAAGTGTAGTTGGATGTATTAGGCTAGCTATATAAGTGTAGTTGGATGTATTAGGCTAGCTATATAAGTGTAGTTGGATGTATTAGGCTAGCTATATAATATAAGTGTAGTTGGATGTATTAGGCTAGCTATATAAGTGTAGTTGGATGTATTAGGCTAGCTATATAAGTGTAGTTGGATGTATTAGGCTAGCTATATAAGTGTAGTTGGATGTATTAGGCTAGCTATATAAGTGTAGTTGGATGTATTAGGCTAGCTGTATAAAATGGTGTAGTTGGATGTATTAGGCTAGCTATATAAGTGTAGTTGGATGTATTAGGCTAGCTATATAAGTGTAGTTGGATGTATTAGGCTAGCTATGTAAGTGTAGTTGGATGTATCAGGCTAGCATTATAAAAAAAAGTGTTGTTCTTAATGTTGTAGTTCTCGATATGTGAAATGTAAGCCTATATTTATTAGTGTCTCTCAATTTGTTCAGGATTGGGTAACTAGCTATTTGGCCAACTCATGTCGTGTCTCATATTCACTATTGGGAAGGTGAGTAACTAAGGTGAGTAAGGCAGTGAGTCAATCATGAATATACAACTTACAACCATCTTATATGTACCAAGCTATATCATAATTATCTCATTGTATTCCCACCATTCACTCCCTCCTTCACCATTACCATCACTAACTAGGCTATTTATAAACATCATCACTATCCTCAATTATCCACCACTGTACATCATCTCGTATTCCCTACTTTCCGACATCATCACCCACTAGGCTATTTATAAACACATCATCACCATCACTACCACTAAAACATCACCATCATCATCACCACCACCACCAGTAACACTATCACCACTGACGGCATCTATAAACAACTAATTCAACCTCGCTACCACATCAGAGTCAAGTGTTTTCTTGTATTCCCTTCACCACCAGTAACATCATCACTAACATCACTATCACCACTCACGCCATCTATAAACACAGCACGTCAACATCACTATCACCACTCACGCCATCTATAAACACAGCACGTCAACATCACTATCACCACCATACATCACAACCCTCACCATCAAGCTATCAGTGTTTTCATGTATTCATTTTCACCACCAGTAACATCATCACTAACATCACTATCATCACTCACGTCATCTATAAACACAACACATCAACATCACAATCACCACCACACATCATCACAACCCTCACCATCAAGCTATCAGTGTTTTCATGTATTCCTTTTAACCACCAGTAACATCATCACTACTAACATCACTATCACCACTCACGCCATCTATAAACACAACACGTCAACATCACTATCACCACCACACATCATCACAACCCTCACCATCAAGCTATCAGTGTTATCATGTATTCCTTTTCACCACCAATAACATCACTACTAACATCACTATCACCACTCACGCCATCTATAAACACAACACGTCAACATCACTATCACCACCACACATCATCACAGCCCTCACCATCAAGCTATCAGTGTTTTCATGTATTCCTTTTAACCACCAGTAACATCATCACTACTAACATCACTATCATCACTCACGTCATCTATAAACACAACACGTCAACATCACTATCACCACCACACATCATCACAACCCTCACCATCAAGCTATCAGTATTCTCATGTATTCTTTTCATCACCAATAACATCACTATTAACATCACTATCACCACTCACGCCATCTATAACACAACACGTCAACACAACTCACTATCACCACCACATCACAACCCTCACCATCAAAGCTATAGCCGACCTCTCATCACCATCCCTAGTCACAACAAACATCACCGGCCGGCTCACTACCACCACCACCACCACCAGTACCTCAACACCAACCCCTATGACCTCTACCTCACACAACACCACCAGTACCACCACCGCCAGTACTTCGCTCCCTCGCAGTCTCTAGCATAACATCACGTTCACCACCAAAAGACTCCTTCAACACCACACACACCTCCACTCGGGCTCACCTGGAAGTGCTGAAGAGGAGGCGCTGGTGTTGGCTACAAGTGGTGATGAAGGAGGAGGAGGAGGAGGAAGAAGAGGAAGAGGAGAAGAGAAGGATATCGTCAACACCGCTAAGTCCTTCTAAATAAATCCTGTGGCGGTGTGAGAATGGTGTTGAGATGATGTTGAGAAACGGTCCAACACTAACACAGCAATACCACAGTTAGTTTCAGTTCACCACGCACTGCAACACTGTTTTGGGGTGTGTGCTAGGGTGGTGTGTGGTGGTGGGTCGCTGCCACACACACACACGCACACACACACACGCAAACACACGCACACACACAGGTAGAGTCAAGAGCACCCGACCCGCCCAAACACGGGATCGCACGAAGAATATGCTGAGTAGAGTCTGGGCTCGGGTCCTTCTCGCTTGCTCTCTCTTTCTCTCTCTCCCTCTCGCGCTCTCTCTTTCCCTCTCTCTAGCTGGCTCGCTCGCTCTCTCCCCCAGCCACCTCCCTCCCTGTGAGCGAGTTCGTGTGTGCGTGTGTGCGTGCGTGCGTGAGACTTTAAGGGACAACGCACGCACGCACCCTCACACAAGTTCCCGGCGCGGAGGTAGAGAGAGCGCGGGGAAAAGAGCTTTACAGAGTGAGAGAGTGAGTGCGTGAGTCGGTTGAGTGCGCGAGTGAGAAAGAAAAGAGAGAAGGGGAGGAGCTAGCGGCGAGCGGAGGAACCCGGGAGATGGGGAGGCGGAGGAGGAGGACGAGGCTATCTAGAGAGCAGAGCCACTGGGAAGAGCCACCTAACAGGCTCTCTGGCTCCTGGCTCACGATCTGGCTCCTCCTCCTCCTCTTCCTCCTCCGCCCCCAGGCTTATCGACCGCCTCTTCCTCACCACCTCACCACCACCACCATGCATCACCACCACCTCACCACACACCGCCGCGCAGCGCTTCTCTCTCTCTCTCTCTCTCTCTTATCAAGCACTCCAGAGTTCACTGCCTCAAATGTAAACTATGAGCTGATATGGGTGCTCTCTCTCTCTCTCTCTCTCTCTCTCTCTCTCTCTCTCTCTCTCTCTCTCTCTCTCTCTCTCTCTCTCAATTTATCCACAGACTTCATCTCTCACTCCTATAGCTCGCACCCTCCTTCCCTCCTTCATCTGCTTCCTGCTCGCGGTTATGCACCACCACAGCCCCAGCCTGTTAGCAGCATAGCTTAACCATACTTACTATTTAGTTCAGTGAACCGGTAATAGATTCGCCACATCAAAACTAACTGTGCAATGACACCACACGGGGGTTGTCTAGACATCCTCCTACGTCCTCTCAACATGCTTTTCATCGAAGAAAGCTACATGCTGGATAAACTCCCTACGTTCCCTGACGCCAGTCCTCTATTGAATACCCGTCCCATTACTCTTACGTGGCATTTTCTAAAGTCACACCAGTCACTACTAGCCTTCAGTAAGACAATTTTGCGCAGGCTCTTCCAGTAACAACCACAGTAATTCCGTAGTGCAACAGCATATCCCCGATAAAAGGAACTCCAGTGAACCAATTATCAGTGGTCTTGTCTGATGTCTGGTGGTTTGTCTGATGATACTTCTTGTCAAGTGTCATGTTCTGTGGAGGATTAGTACGTTTCCCTAGGTAAAGTACCCTACTGAGGAGGTATCTGTTCTCAACATCGTTGGCTAGCACAAGTCATATCCAATGTTTAGTAGGCTTATTAGGGATATACATTCGGAAGGGGCATTTACCCCTGAATGCAAGAAGCTGCTTATCAACAATGATGCTGGATCCTGGAGTGCAGTAAGGGCTATATTCCCCGAGCGTGTTTCATTCCCTTTCCACACAAATTGGTCATGAGATACGCCGGTAACGCTTTGGAAAACACAAACACTGGGTTTCGCACCCCATCATTCTGCGAAGATATCGAAAGATTCCTAAAGGCATCAGTGTAGCTACATAGTGTCATCGTAAGTTCTCAAGCCCTCGTCATGAGTGAACACACTGTACTGTTTCATCCAGCTAGTCTCCAAACCCTTTGTCCTACATCTTGGACTAGGAGACCTCGAGATTCAAAGGCTCCTCTACTCCAAACAGTGCCTCCAAAGCTACAAGAAATACCAGCAACTCTGCCAAAAGTTACACGAAGCAATAACCAGACTAAGTGATCTTTACAGTCCCAACAGATGTTCTGCAGTTAATTACGTGGACGAGTCTGGACAATGCTCAACATAGAGGCGGTGAACAGAGAGGGGGCAAGGACATTCTGCCCTGACGGGAAAGATGTTTGGTAATGATACACTTTCCCACACTTCATGGCACCCTCAGTGCCCCAAGTGAATGTCGATCATCAGGTCAAAAATCTGTTCAAGAATCCCGAGGAATCCCAAGGGCTCCCACAGTACTTTAAAATGACCAGATCGAGCGCCTTCCCGAGTACACGCATTCCAAGACGAGACGAGAAAGCTAGGCTACGGATCATTTGCTAACTTGCCAGACCTGAACTCAGCTTCCGTTTTCTGAGAGTTAAACAAGTGGCCGAGACTTCCTTCAAGTAGTACATCAATGAACACTACCCCTCATCACGACAGTCCTCTCTCCCTCTCGAGTCAGGAAGGCTCAAGACTCTCACCAGTTATTAGGAACAGTCCGGACTACTGTACCACTAATACTTCAGGGAACTTCGGGATCATGGTTTAACCTTTAACATTCTGCTATTCAAGTAAGTAAAAGCTATGAACACCAGATGTCTCAATTATCAACCTTGCCACAGCATTGCTACTTTCAACAAGAACGGGTGGTTTGTGAGTCGGCTTCCTTCACACTACAGCTAGCTGTTCACTTTAGGATTCAGCTACTCGAAGTCCTTCATAGCGAGCTAGATGCCTAATCTTAGACACTGAAGTGCTATCTTGAGACTGACTCGAAAGATGCTGGTAGCATCTACAAACAATAAGACCTGAGACATCCACGCTTCACTGATATGATCGTCTTGCCTCCTCCTCGAGACAGACCTGTATTGACATGACCTTCAGCAAGTCTGAATGTTATTTCTCTATTCTTTGTAAGTCTCACGCGAGGCAACTCCACTTTTCGACCTCGGGTGTTCCCCAATGAATACTTCAGCAGTCAGTCTCACGACACCACCCAATGGTGGGCACCGCTAACCGAAAAGTTAGCTTCGCTAACTGGTAATCCACTAACTAAAAAGTTAGCTTCGCTTACGCTAAACCGCTAAACTGATAAAGAAATTCGTGGAAGCTAACGCTGACCGCTAATCGCAAAAATTTGTTTATATGGATTTAGCTTCGATTTATAATTTAGGCTCTAAAACCCTTAAAAAGACCTTGTGATCTGAAATTTCAATATGTTGTAGCTTAGACATAGAGCTTACCAGGAAGGAATAGCATGCCAAAATTAGGTGATGATAAAGGTGTACACAAATTAAATTCAACATACACTTTATGTATGCTGTATATATGAACTTGCAATAACAGTGCAGAAAGGCAAAATCTGATAAGATATCTGATGACACACTACACAGGACTGCTCCCCCACACAGCTGGGGATAGTGGATCAATTTAGATACATAAATGTAAATAATACTAAGGAGTATATTAAGTGAGTAAGTAAATAGGAGTGATATTTCTTGTCGGGTGGAAAATATCGAATTCTTGTTATTAAATCCCGAGTTCAAAGAGTTGGAAAGATGCGTAACCCTAAAATACCAAAAAGTTTCCCTAACAATTGTCCAATTACCCTACTTTAAGGCGTAATTGACCCAAAAGTGGGAGCCCTGGAATTATTGCGGCATGTGGCTCAACTAGTGCTGTGTCTGCCCACAACGGACATGAACAAACCTGTATGAATTTTTTAGTGGACGTAAGTTAGCGGAGGAAGAAATACGTTTAGCGGAAGCTAATTGGTCCGCTAACTGTTTCCAAAATTAGCGAAAACGCTTATCAGCTAACGAAAACATTAGCTAGCTAATTAGCGGTTAGCGGATTAGCGAAACCGTGCCCACCACTGCGCCAACACATTTCAAGGAACTATTACTACATAAATATTTATTACTTTTGCACGACTCATTCTACAACTCACACAAACAACGTCTTTTACACACACTCACACAGTCACACACCGACTCACTCGCAGGCCACAACTGCTCCCTTTCCAACATAAACACACACACTCAACACCAATCCTCAAGACCTTGCCAACACTTCCCATTTCACAACCGCCAGTCAACCATTCACCTCTGCAGCTCACCACTTCTAAGCCGCTCCCGCAACGAAAACTTTTCCTATTTCCACGTCAACTATAAATAGCTCTTACACACACCACCACTAAGCCGCGAACGTTCCCCTACTCATCCAATCCAGTCCGTTCCCAGTCACACTCGTAAACATTCAGACTCACACGATCATCACGGCTTTCACAACACCACCACTAACACCAGTCACCCACTAGTCTTACTGAACTTTCTAACCTAACCTCTAAAGTCACCACACGCACACCATCACCACAACTTTCACCCCTCTCTCTCTCTCTCTCTCTCTCTCTCTCTCTCTCTCTGTATGAGATTTTAACTTTACATAATTCACTCCCCAAACCATTACCTTGTCTTCTAATCAACTTTTTAATGATCCGTTAATAATCACCAATCATTTGCTTTAATTACCCTACCTCCCTCCCTAATCCACGCTAACGCACGCAAACACTAGCTACATAATTATATACACCCTCCACCTCATATGATTCACCCACACCCACAGCCATACCACACCAAACCATTCATCCACACTCATCCACACCAATCCACATTTACCCACAAGCAAACCAATAGAAACTTACTCATCCTTCACACACACACACACACACACACACACACACACACACACACACACACACACACACAGATATGCTTGACTCACTGACTCATCAAAGGCTTCAGCTGATTCATGGCTTTCAAGCAACGCAACCTTATGACTGACTGACTGACTGGCCAAAAGACTAACAACTGACTGACTGACTGACTAACTGGCTTACCCAATAAACACAATTAGAACTGAAAAGAAAATTAAAAGAAAACATTGAAAGAAGGAATAGAAAGGAATATATAGAGAGAGGAGATGAAAGGAATGAGAAGAAAGAAGGAACAAGAAGAGAAGGGAGAAGAAGAGGGGAGAAGGAATGAAAAAGAGGGGAAACCGAATGAGAAAGAGGGGAAGTGCAAGATAAAAGAGTGGAATAAGGAGAAAGGGAAAGGAAAGAGGGGAGGAGGTGGAAGAGATGGGAAGGACGTGGAAAAGAGAAAGAGGAAGGGAAGGAGGGGAAAGGCGAGAAATAGAGGAAAAGTAGACAAGAAAGGAGAGCAAAGGGGAACCTCTTGTTATAGTACTGGAAAAGATTTGCAGTTACACGAAAAGGAATGAAGGTGAACGAGCAGGTAAGCAAATACGTTAATTAGGGTAAGGTTAAGGTAAGTATTGCAAATGATCGAATCCACATAACGTAAGTTCCGATATACTCGTACAGCTTCGGTCATTTACTTCGGTATACGCAAACACAGAAATGGCACAGAATTCGTTATAGGGGGAAACAGAACGGCATAAAATTCGATCCGCGAAAATTAACGGCACTGAATACGTTATGCGCGAAAATAGAACGCCATAAAACTCGGTGTACGCGAAAACAAACGGCACAAAATTTGGTAATAGCGAACACAGAGCTGCGTCTAATTTGGAAAAGGCGAAAACAAAAATTAAACTTCACCAGTCGCGAAAATAAACGGCACCAAATTCAGTCATCGCGAAAACAGAACTTCATCAAATTCGGTATACGCGAACTCATAACGCTTTAAAACTTCGCGACCCGTTCTATTTCGCGTATATCGAACTTTATGCCTTTCTGGTTTCGCGTGTAACGAATATGGTGCCGTTTCCGTGTTCACGTACACCGAAACTGATGCTGCTTTACGAATTCGTCTATCGGAACTTACGTTAATTACCCTTAATCCCTCCCTAATCCACACACACACACACACACACACACACACACACACACACACACACTAACTATACATAGCTACATCCCCCTCCGCCTCACATGATCACCAACACCCACGCGCACACCACACCAAACCAACTATTCAGGGCCAGTTTCACAGTTCCCCATGACGGGTTAGTAAGCTCCCAAACCAATGCCAGAGCCTTCGAAATTTCCTTGTATAGTGTCTGGTGTTTATATTTAAGTTCACAAATTTGATGAAACTATACAGGAAAAGTCTTGTGTATTTAGTGTGGCATCGAAGACCTCACCGTTTTGGATTGTATGGGATTCTATAGTTTGGTTCGGGCTGTTACGAAGACAGTGTTGGACTGTGAAATCGGCTCTCAATCGTAGACAATACTTACGTTCTTCATTAACACATTTATATACCTGTTAATTTACCTTCTTTCTGCCTCGTGTACCTGTAATACGCGAGCAACGCAAAACCAGCCCTAAACAACCTCACCAAGCTCACCCAACCTAACCCAACCAAAGCCTCACCAACCAACCATCCCCTGTAATACGCGAGCAACGCAAAACCAGCCCTAAACAACAACGGATGCTGTACTTCATATACGTAAACATAGTTAATAAATACCCCCTTCATTCGCACAGGCAATATCCCATAAAATCCGATACGTTTGCACAATAATCTCGCAAAAAAACACCGAAAACAAGAGGAAAATGACAGAAGTGAACATACAGCGCAAATCGTACGCAACCCAACCCAAATAATAAACCTTGCATATGTATTTCCAATAGAGTATAAAAATAGATGGTTATAAGCGCTGGGAATGCAATATCCCCACAGAAAAAAAGTTAAATGTGGAAATACTGTAATAAAAGAAAATGTACAAAGCAAAAAGTGCACAACCTAATTTAACTCAACCAAAATAACGACCTTTTTTGCACTGGAAACAAGAGACCATAAATCTGAATACGGTATAAAAATAAAAAAACGCTGGGAATACAATATCTCGCAAAAATAATGATTAACTGTGAAAACAGGATGCAAATGAATATACAGATTACAGAATATGCAACCTAACAAAAATAATTACCTATTACTAAGCAAAACCAATAGAGCATAAAATTTGACGTAAATAAACCCTGGAAATGTAATATCTCCCCCCCCCAAAAAAGAGTAGCTGTGACAGATTAGTGATAAGAGATAATGCAGAGTGCACACCAGGCTCAACTTAACCGATGTAATGATCTTCGTATGGACACAAGTGGAGCATAACATTCGAGTGTACAAGCACAGGGAATGCAATAGCCTATCTGCCTCAAAAAATACTGAATTCCTGTGAAAATAGTGACATAAGTGAACAATGACGCAAATCGAAAGCTATCTAACTTAATCTAACCTAATCTTGCCTTGCCTAATATGAATGTCTACTAAAAATGAGTAGCAGTCCTAATATAGTGAAAGGAATTAACCCACAAATGCACTTAGAACGCAACCTAACGTTAACCTCCCCTATCTTCGTCTATGATAAACCAACTGAACATAAAATTCTAACGCCCCACGAAAATTAATGATCAGCTGTGACAATACAAGGCAAAGAGATAAAAAACAAAAAAAACAAACCCTGAAATTGAATGAGTAGATAACAGTAGTAAAAAATAATGATACAGAGGCAATTGAAACACCTACCTAACCCTAACTTTGTATATGAGCAGCAGGGACAAATATATATTGAATGAAGAGCACCAAATTAGATAGTGAAAGGAATGAATGGAGACGCGAATAAAACACAACCAAACCTGACCTAACCTTGTATGTGTAGACGATAAACAATATATTGCGAATGAAGACACTAAATTAGAACACAAACTTGCTGAAGAGTAGTTTGAACAATAAGAGTGAAAAGAATGAACACGCAGAAGCATTTAGAAAACAACCTAACCTAACCTGACTTAATCTTGTACATGAGCAGCTGGGACAATATAGTGCCAATGAAGAGGCACTAAATTAAAACACAAACTAACCTGACCTTGAATGAGTAGATGTAACAGTAGTAAAAAGAATGAATACAGACGCAATTTGAACACCTAACCTAACCTGACCTAACCTTGTATGTGAGCAGCTGGGACGATAAAGTGAAATGAATGAAAAGACACTAAATTAGAACACAAACTAACCTGACCTTGAATGAGTAGATGTAACAGTAGTAAAAATAATGAATACAGAGGCAATTTGAACACCTAACCTAACCTAACCTTGTATATGAGCACCTGGGACAATAGAGTGAAAAGAATGAACACACAGACGCACATACAAACCTAAACAATATATCCCACACGCAAATATCACAGGGAAAGAAAATTACCGCAAAATTAAAGAGTAAATGTCCAAATATAGCGACACATGTGATGATAGACTCAAATCCACTACACAACTAATGGGCAGGTATAATATTAGCATACAAAAAAAAGAGGGTGTGACGTGTGTGTATAAAAGAAGGTCATGAATAATACACAAGCCTTGCACGCAATACATGAATTATACATGAAACACACGAACACGAGCTGAATAAATACCAGAATAAGTCTAGTGATGACGTTGATAATCCTAACAACAACAACAAAAATAATAATAAAAAGAAGAAGAAGAGAAAGAGGAGAGAAAGAAAACGAAATATACTGAGAAAATGAGAGACAATGATGATAGTGGTGGTGATAGTGATGGTAATATAGGTTAGTTAAGAGGGTAATAACCGTTATGATGGATAATTACGATGTGAAAAAGAGATTGATAAACGATAATGACATCCACAAAACCGTCAAGACCAAATGATGACGACGACGACGATGAAAAAAAAAATGAATGGAAAAAGAACGAAAACTAATGGTAATATGAATGAAAATAAAGTAAATGGGACAAAATGAGAGAGAGAGAGAGAGAGAGAGAGAGAGAGAGAGAGAGAGAGAGAGAGAGAGAGAGAGAGAGAGAGAGAGAGAGAGAGAGAGAGAGAGAGAGAGAGAGAGAGAGAGAGAGAATGTATATATATATAAACCCACGAGGTCGAAGAAAAACCAAATATAGAGATAACAAAAGGTAAAAAAAAGAAAAGAGTGAGTAAAGGTTGTACCGGAAATGAATAAATAGGAGACAGGAAATAACTCTAGATGGAAAAACAACCTCTCTCTCTCTCTCTCTCTCTCTCTCTCTCTCTCTCTCTCTACGGGCCTTCCCCCTCTCACCTACTTCCCTTTACACATCTGTCTTTTCTCTCATTCCAAACCTGCCTTCCCCTCTTCCACACACCTGCTTACACCTGTTCTTCCCCTCATTCCACACCTGTCCTTCCCCTTACATATACATATCTGATTATTTTCTCACCACACATCTGCCTTCCCTTAATTACACACCTGCCTTCTCCCTAATTCTACACCTGCCTTCTCGTTCCATACACCTGCCTTGCTCTCAGTCCACACCTGCTCATCCCATTACACACATACAACTGACTATTATCTCACCACACATCTGGCCTTCCCTCATTCCACACACACCTGTCTTTACCCTCATCCAAACCTGTCTTGCCCCTAATCACACCTGTATTTCAATCATGCCAAACCTGTACTCTCTCTCTCTCTCCCACACACACACACACACACACACACACACACACACACCTGCAAGCGCTTACTCAGTCTCTACGTAGCAAACAACACTGCAAGTTTTCTTTCTATTTTTTTTTCCAAACCTGCAACTCATCATTAAAGCCTGACTGCAACACTGGCAAGAATTCAAAACTTTATACACACACACACACACACACACACACACTCCTTGCAACACTCCGCCAGCAACACAAGCTCTATTGATTATACATAAAATTACGTTAAAACAACTTCTTTTTCTTTACTCTCTCTCTCTCTCTCTCTCTCTCTCTCTCTCTCTCTCTCTCTCTCTCTCTCTCTCTCTCACTATCTAAGCCTGAATGATGAATGAAGTGATGAAGCTATTATTCTCTCTCTCTCTCTCTCTCTCTCTCTCTCTCTCTCTCTCTCTCTCTCTCTCTCTCTCTCTCTCTCTCTCTCTCTCTCTCTCTCTCTCTCTCTCTTACCCAAATGTTAACTGGAATTTACCTTACAAAAGCTACACCTGGTAACCTTCACACACCTGCAAATTCTCTCTCTCTCTCTCTCTCTCTCTCTCTCTCTCTCTCTCTCTCTCTCTCTCTCTCTCTCTCTCTCTCTCTCTCTCTCTCTCTCTCTCTCTCTCTCTCTGTCCTTTCCTTATGTTTACTCTTGTATTCTTCTCGTTCTTTCACCTGCACGCCTTCAACTCTTGTCTACCCACTACCTGTCCATTCTATTATCCTTGCATTATTTAACCTGGATATCCTCCGCCCTGCCCACCTGTTGTATCGTCTTACCATTCCTTCAGCATGTGCTATCTTTCATATCCTTACACCTGTCTAGCTTGCTGTCCACACACCTGTTAGCTGGAGACACATGTTTACGTCTGGCTTGGAATTCTTTTACATCCTACACGCTATGCTTTCATCTCAACTTGCTTATTTAACACACACTTTTATTCTTTTGTCTTCCTTCCTTTCCACATCCTCACTACTTCATAAATATAGACAAGGAAAGGAGGGAAAGAAGCGAGATTTAATTATTGACAGAAAGAAAGAAAGGAGGTGAGACTGCATTATTGACAGAGAGAAAGGAAGTTATATTGTATTATTGACAGAAAGGAAGAAAGGAAGTTATATTGCATTACTGAAAGAAAGGAAGATATGAGACTGCATTATTGAGAGAAAGAAAGGAAGGAAGGGAAATTCGATTATCAGGGAGACTGGATTATTGACAAAGAAAAAGAAAGGAAGGAAGAGAGATTGCATTATTGACAGAAAGTAAGAATGGAAGTTAGATTGCATTGTTGACAGAGAAAGAAAGGAAGAAAGTTGGATAGTATTATTGACAGAAAAAAAAGTGAGACTGTAATATTGACAGAAAGAAAGGAAGGAAGAAAGTTAGATTGCATTATTGACAGAAAGGAAGAAAGGAAGTTATATTGCATTACTGAAAGAAAGGAAGATATGAGACTGCATTATTGAGAGAAAGAAAGAAAGGAAGGAAGGGAAATTCGATTATCAGGGAGACTGGATTATTGACAAAGAAAAAGAAAGGAAGGAAGAGAGATTGCATTATTGACAGAAAGTAAGAATGGAAGTTAGATTGCATTGTTGACAGAGAAAGAAAGGAAGAAAGTTGGATAGTATTATTGACAGAAAAAAAAGTGAGATTGTTATATTGACAGAAAGAAAGGAAGGAAGAAAGTTAGATTGCATTATTGACAGAAAGAAAGAAAGGTAGTCAGATTGCAGTATTGATCACACATTAAACTTCACAATAGATTATAAACAAGAATAGTCAATGTATCGGAACAATGCAGCAAGAGCTTTTGTTACGATGAATTAGAGGCCTGATTTAGGTAAGCAAATTAGGCGTTCAACTGATACAATACCCTCTAAATATATCCTTGGCATCAAATACATATCCTTCCATTATCCTTTCCCTTCATACCCATCGTCTTAGTATTCAATGTTTAAATCCCTTCATCCTGCACACTTGCTTCCCTTCCTTATCAATATCCTTCCTCTCCACGATCATTGCCTTCCTATCTACATATATCTCTCGATTTAAACTTTTCCGTCCTGTACTTTAACTTCCATTCCATCCCTTCCATATTCAAACGTATCCTTCCCCTTCCCATCTATTCCCTTGCTTCTCATAACCACATCTCTCAAGTCTCAACCCTTCCATCCTGTACTTTATCTTCCATTCCATCCCTTCCATATCCACATCCATATTCAAACGCATGCTTCCCCTTCCCATCTATTCCATTGCTTCTCATAACCACATCTCTCAAGTCTCAACCCTTCCATCCTGTAGTTTATCTTCCATTCCATCCCTTCCATATCCACATCCATATTCAAACGCATGCTTCCCCTTCCCATCTATTCCCTTGCTTCTCATAACCATATCTCTCAAGTCTCAACCCTTCCATCCTGTACTTTATATTCCATTCCATCCCTTCCATATCCACATCCATATTCAAACGCATGCTTCCCCTTCCCATCTATTCCATTGCTTCTCATACCCACATCTCTCAACCCTTCCATCCAGCACATCTTCCATTCTCTATCCCATATGCACATTCTACACATATCCTCTCCTTACACACCTATTCAACTTCTTCCCATCTCTTCCACTCCACACCCTACACACATCCTTGCCCTCCACAGACATTCCTTTGCTATCCATATCCACATGTATCACCGTTTCCATCCTGCACTTTTCCTTCCATTCCTCCTATATCCTAATCCCATACACATGCTTACCCTTCGCACCCATTCCCTTGCTATCCATATCCACATGTTTCTTTCACCTTTTCCATCCTGTACTTTTCCTTCCATTCTATCCTCAACAATCCACATCGTTCCCCTCAACATCCATTTCCATCCAGCACAGTTCCTTCCATTCCATCTCTTCCATACTCACCCTGTACTTTTTCCTTCCATTCCATCCTCTCCAATCCACATCGTTCCCCTCCACATCCATTTCAATCCAGCACAGTTCCTTCCATTCCATCTCTTCCATACTCACCCTGTACTTCTTCCTTCCATTCCATCCTCTCCAATCCACATCGTTCCCCTCCACATCCATTTCAATCCAGCACAGTTCCTTCCATTCCATCTCTTCCATACTCACCCTGTACTTTTTCCTTCCATTCCATCCTCTCCAATCCACATCGTTCCCCTCAACATCCATTTCAATCCAGCACAGTTCCTTCCATTCCATCTCTTCCATACTCACCCTGTACTTTTTCCTTCCATTCCATCCTCTCCAATCCACATCGTTCCCCTCCACATCCATTTCAATCCAGCACAGTTCCTTCCATCCCATCTCTTCCATACTCACCCTGTACTTTTTCCTTCCATTCCATCCTCTCCAATCCACATCGTTCCCCTCCACATCCATTTCCATCCAGCACAGTTCCTTCCATCCCATCTCTTCCATACTCACATGCTTCCCCTTCACATCCAGAGCCTTATTCATGCACACCTCTCTCTCTTAAATCTTTCCATCCAGCACATTCCCATCTCTTCCATACTCACATGCTTTCCCTTAACATCCAGAGCCTTATATATGTACACATGTCTTAAATCTTTCCAGCCAACAATTTCCCTTCCAAAGTAACATCTCTACACCTGCATTAACTGGTTTCGGAACACCTGTACACCATGACCTAAACATGTGTCTCATTATGATCCTCCAACCACACCTTTTTTTTTATTATTGGCCTCACACACCTGTTTTATAGTCTATGTGTAACCTAATCACACACACACACACACACACACACACACACACACACACACACACACACACACCTGTCTTATGCAACTGCTCCATGTATTAATCTCTCTACCTCCCACATACACCTGACTCATATATGCTCTCCCACGTATACACCTTGTCATCTAATTACCTCCCACACACCTGCCTTATATAATGCTCTTCGCGAATACACCTGTTCATCCATTTACCTTCCACACACACCTGTCATTTAAACTCTTCAACTTGTGCACCTTTTTTCACCCTTCGCCTCCCACACACACCTGTCCACTCACCTATTCACACCTGCAGCCTTCAACCCCTCCACCTTTGCATTGCTTTTGCTTCATCAACCTCGATCTTTTTTTCCCATTCAGATTCTTGTCAAAAGTTTCCTATTTGCATCATCTTTTGCTTCTTTTCCTCTTCCCTTACCCTGTCTGTCCCTTCCACGTACTAAACCGCATTCTTTTTTCCTATTGGTATTCTTGTAAAATGTTTCCTGTTTCCATGGGCTTTTTTTTCCCATTCTCATAACGTACACTTTATTTTCCTCTTTCTTTACCCTGTCTCTCCCTTCCACGTTCTAAACCACATTATTTTTTTCCTATTAGTATTCTTGTAAAATGTTTCCTGTTTGCTTATTTTTTCCTTCTTTTCTATACCGTACGATTTCTCTTCCTCTTCCCTTACCTTGCCTGTCCCTTCCACCTACTAAGCTGCATTCTTTTTTCCTACTGGTATTCTTGTAAAATGCTTCCTGTTTACATTTTTTCCTACTTTTCCTGAACGTATGCTTCCTATTGCTTTTATAATTTTCCTTCCTCCCTCCCTTCCACTTTAACCACTTTCTCCTCCCCTTCCCTTTTATCTTTTCCTTGTCTTCTCTTATCCTTTCCCTTCCGTTCTCCTTCTCTACCACTTTAACAACTTTCTCCTCCCCTTCCCTTTTATCTTTTCCTTGTCTTCTCTTATCCTTTCCCTTCCGTTCTCCTTCTCTACCACTTAACCACTTTCTCCTCCCCTCCCTTTTATCTTTTCCTTGTCTTCTCTTATCTTTCCCTTCCTTTCTTTTTCTCTACCACTTAAACCCTTTCCCTTTCCATCTTACTCTCTCCCTTCTTCCTTCCCTTCCACTTAAACCACATTACTCTCTCCTTCCCTTCCCTTTTCTTTTCCTCCCACTTCCACATGCCTTCTTCCTCTCTCCTTCCCTTCCACTTACTAAACCATCTTCTCTTCCCTTCCACATGCCTCCCTTCCTCATTCCATTCCATTTACTAAACCTAATTTCCTTCCACGCCTTACCTTTTCCCGCCTAAACCTTTCGTAACTTAATTTATTCTCCTCTCTTACCTTTCCTTCATGTCCCTTCCCTTCCCTCCTAATCAAACTCTCTCAAATGTAACCCTTAGCTTCCCTTTCCTTTCCTTCCTAAACTATATTTCGTCCTTTCCCTTCCCTGCCCTTCGCCTCCAAATCTTCCTTAATCAAATTTGCACCACTCCCCTTCCCTTCCCTTCCCTTCCCTCCCATCTTCCCCGTCTCCTCTCCCCACTCTCCTTAACTACATTAATTTTCTAGCCTTCCTTCCCTGCCCAACCCTTTCCTTTCCTTTCATCCAATCTCTCTCTCTCTCTCTCTCTCTCTCTCTCTCTCTCTCTCTCTCTCTCTCTCTCTCTCTCTCTCTCTCACACACACCTGCGTCAACCACATTCCTTTTCTTTTATCCCTCTCCCTTCCTCATTCCTTCTCTCCACTACCCTCTCCCTTTGAAACCCTTGCCTTCCTATCCCTTCCCTCCCTTTGTCAAATCGTCATCTTCCTCCCCTCCCAACGCACACACACACACACACACACACACACACACACAACTTCCCTAATCCTTCCTCCACCGCACTCCATCCCGTCCCTTTCCTCCCCCCGAGCGGTGTTTGTCTTCCCCAGGGTCCGCCACACCTGTGCTCACACCTGGCCTCACCGTCGCCCTTCACACCTGTCCCCAATCTCCTCCCTGAAGCGCCGAGTGACTCATATTCTTGGCATCGGCTGAAGGAAGAGTGATGGAGATGAGTGAGGGGGGGGGGGGGGGGAGAGAGCTAAGAAAATGAGCAAAGAGGAAGAGAAAAAGATGCACATTATTTTCCTATTATTCATGTTTTCCTTTTTTTCCTAATCCATAACGTAATTGTTTTTCCTCTCATCCTCTCTCCCTCCACTTACTGAGCTTGGAAAGTGAACAAAGAGGAAAAAAGAGAAAAAGATGCAGTTTTTTTTCTATTATTCATGTTTTCGTTTTTTTTCCTTCATCCGTAACGTACTTTTTGTTCCTCATCCTCTCTCCCTCCACTTAAACCAGAGCTAGGAAAGTGAGCAAAGAGGAAGGGAGGAAAAAAGATGCCCGTTATTTTCCTATTGGTATTCATGTTTTCCTTCTTTCCCCATAACGTACACTTTCTTTTTCTTTTCCTCTTATCCTTTCTTCCTTCCACTTGCTAAACCACATTCCCGTCCCTTCCATACCCTTCATTTTTTCCCTCCTCCTTCATCTTCTTACTTGCCAATAGATGAAGGAGAGTGATGAGTGAGGGAGGAAGAAGAGGAAGGGAGGGAAAAAAGATGCACATTACTTTTTTTCCTATTAGTATTCTTGTGAAAGTTTCCTAGTTACAGGTTTTCCTTCTTTTCCCTACAACGTACTTTCTTTTCCTCTTCCTCCCTCCCTTCCACTTACTAAAACACATTACCTTCCCTTCCATACACTTCATTTTTATAATCTTCCTTTCTTCCCAACTGAGAGAAGTGTAGATAACGAGTACCAGTATGAGGGAAGTGTAGATAACGAGTACCAGTATGAGAAGTGTAGATAACGGGTACCAGTATGAGAGAAGTGTAGATAACGAGTACCAGTATGAGAGAAGTGTAGATATCGAGTACCAGTATGAGGGAAGTGTAGACAACGAGTACCAGTATGAGAGAAGTGTAGATAACGAGTACCAGTATGAGAGAAGTGTAGATAACGAGTACCAGTATGAGAGAAGTGTGGATAACGAGTACCAGTATGAGAGAAGTGTAGATAACGAGTACCAGTATGAGAGAAGTGTAGATAACGAGTACCAGTATGAGAGAAGTGTACATAACGAGTACCAGCATGAGATAAGTGTAGATAACGAGTACCAGTATGAGAGAAGTGTAGATAACGATTACCAGTATGAGAGAAGTGTAGATATCGAGTACCAGTATGAGAGAAGTGTAGATAACGAGTACCAGTATGAGAGAAGTGTAGATAACGAGTACCAGTATGAGAGAAGTGTAGATAACGAGTACCAGTATGAGAGAAGTGTAGATAACGGGTACCAGTATGAGAGAAGTGTGGATAACGAGTACCAGTATGAGAGAAGTGTAGATAACGAGTACCAGTATGAGGGAAGTGTAGATAACGAGTACCAGTATGAGGGAAGTGTAGATAACGAGTACCAGTATGAGAGAAGTGTAGATAACGAGTACCAGTATGAGAGAAGTGTAGATAACGAGTACCAGTATGAGGGAAGTGTAGATAACGAGTACCAGTATGAGGGAAGTGTAGATAACGAGTACCAGTATGAGAGAAGTGTAGATAACGAGTACCAGTATGAGAGAAGTGTAGATAACGAGTACCAGTATGAGAGAAGTGTAGATAACGAGTACCAGTATGAGAGAAGTGTAGATAACGAGTACCAGTATGAGAGAAGTGTAGATAACGGGTACCAGTATGAGGGAAGTGTGGATAACGAGTACCAGTATGAGAGAAGTGTGGATAACGAGTACCAGTATGAGAGAAGTGTGGATAACGGGTACCAGTATGAGGGAAGTGTGGATAACGAGTACAAGTATGAGAGAAGTGTGGATAACGGGTACCAGTATGAGGGAAGTGTGGATAACGAGTACCAGTATGAGAGAAGTGTGGATAACGAGTACCAGTATGAGGGAAGTGTGGATAACGAGTACCAGTATGAGGGAAGTGTAGATAACGAGTACCAGTATGAGGGAAGTGTAGATAACGAGTACCAGTATGAGAGAAGTGTAGATAACGAGTACCAGTATGAGGGAAGTGTAGATAACGAGTACCAGTATGAGAGAAGTGTAGATAACGGGTACCAGTATGAGGGAAGTGTAGATAACGAGTACCAGTATGAGGGAAGTGTAGATAACGAGTACCAGTATGAGGGAAGTGTGGATAACGGGTAACAGTATGAGAGAAGTGTGGATAACGAGTACCAGTATGAGAGAAGTGTGGATAACGAGTACAAGTATGAGAGAAGTGTAGATAACGAGTACAAGTATGAGAGAAGTGTAGATAACGGGTACCAGTATGAGGGAAGTGTAGATAACGAGTACCAGTATGAGAGAAGTGTAGATAACGAGTACCAGTATGAGAGAAGTGTAGATAACGAGTACCAGTATGAGAGAAGTGTAGATAACGAGTCCCAATATGAGAGAAGTGTGGATAACGGGTACCAGTATGAGGGAAGTGTGGATAACGAGTACCAGTATGAGAGAAGTGTGGATAACGAGCACTAATCATCTGAGAAGCGTAGATAACGAACACTAATATCAGTTGAGTAGATAACGAGTACAAACATCAGAAGTGTATAACGCTAGGAAAGGCCTTTATTATTCTGCATCGAACTAATAATTATTGATGTTCATGATGATTAAAGATAGATGGATGGGAGACGAAAAGTAATAAGAAAAGAAAAAAATAAGTGCAGGAACAAGATTAGATGATTAAAAGGAATGAAAATAAGTATGTTAGGGACGAAAATGGTGATAATGACAATAACGAAAATGACTACAACATTGATGATGATTAATTAGAGTAAGAAAGGAAAGCAAGTACATAATATCGACTATAGTAATAATAATAAAAAAGATGTATTGCACCTCCTCCTCCCCTCCTGACCACGAACTACAAAACAAACAAATAACCAGCTTAGAATTATAACAAAAGAACTATAACAATAAAAGTCTCCCTCAATCACAGCACCACAAACAACAAACAAACAAGCAGCTAAATAAAGGATAATAATAATAATAACAATAATAATAAAGCCGATATCGCAACACTTCAAAACAAAACATCTGAAACAACAACAATAGTAATGATAGTGATGGTAGTTTATAATCCATTCGTTTCTTAAAGTTTCATCCGTCAGGCGAATCAATATGAACTTCAGTAATAAGGTAAATGGCATCTCCCGCCACTAGTACCCTTTTCCCGCGTTTTCTGTATTCCCTCCTCCCCCTCTACCTCCCTCCCTTCCTCTTCCTCCGCCTCATGGTTCCTCCCTCCCTCTCTCTCCTCCTCCTCCTCTTCCTCTACTAACCTCGTAACCCTTTCAACCTCCTCCTCCTCTTATTCTTCTTTCTCTTTCCTCTCTTCTTCCCTCTTTATTATCCTGATTTCCTTCCTCTTCCTCCTCTGTTAACATTGTCACCCTTCAACCTCCTCTCCACTTCATACTTCCTCCCTCCTCCTCTTCTATTCTCTCTCTCTCCTCCTCTTCTAACCTCGTCACCTTCTCACCTCCTCCCTCCCTCTCACTTCCTCCTCCTCCACTTCACCATACTTCCTCTCCCTATCCTCCTCCGCCTCTTCCCGCCAGACTTCCTTCCTCTCACCCTCCTCCTCCTCCTCTTCCACCCCGTTGCCTTCTCTTCCTCTTCCCTCACTTTTCCTTCCATCCTTCTTTTCTTTCCTCCACTTCTTCCTCGTTCTCAGATACCTCTCCCTCTTTCTCTCCGTTTTCCTCATTCTCAGATACCACTTCCACTTATCTTTCCTTCACTTTTTCCTCCTATATTCTTCCTTCCTTCTTTCCATTTTCCTCATTCTCAGATACGACCACCTCCTTTTTCTCTTCCCAACATTTTTTCTGATCATTATTCTTTCTTCCTCTCTTCGTCTTCAGACTCATCACCACCACCTCCTCCTCTGTCTCTTCTCTTTCTTTTCCTTTTTCATCATTCTTCTTCCTACCTTCTCCCCGTCGTCTTCCTATTCAGACTCCATCACCACCTCCTCATCATGTAACCTCCCTTCAAAACAGAGGTCTGGCTGGCATTGACCTTCAACTCAATGACCCGGCTAGTCGGATCTAACCACAGAAAACACGGTTGACCAGTGAAGTGTGTGTGTGTTTATATGGTGCTATTGTTCTTGTCGTCATTCCTATTGTTTTAGTTGAAGTAGTAGTAGTAGTAGTAGTAGTAGTAGTAGAAATAGCAGCAGCAGTAGTAGTAGTTATTGTTGTTTATGATATTGCAAACACGTTACATAATAAAAGCCAACAGTAATGAAGTTTTTTTGCACGTCCCGCCAAACACACACACACACACACACGCACGCACATTGCATTCCGCTGACACAGAGCACAATGAACTCAAAAGTCACAATCACACAATATAAATAGCAATATCCCACTGTATATAACTCGCAAAAAACAATTACTACTATTTTAGCATTCCTCGATTTCTTTTTCTCATTTCCTCTTCGTCCTCCCTTTCGCAACACACCATCACCAGAACTTCGCACCCTACACTCATAACACCACTCCTCGTCCTCTTGCCAACTAGCTTTAATAACCATAATTAGTGCCACACAACTCCCATGTTTTTTACTTCCTCTTGACAACGTAACAACTGTCACCTCTTAATTTTAGCTTTGGCTGTTACATCTGAGTCTCCTCTTCCTCTTTCTCCTAAAACAGCATTAGCAACTATCATAATATTGTTAATCTACTCACTCCATGCTTTATCCTCTTGAAAATGTATCTTCTTTTTCTACATCGATGGAAACAGCTCAGAAGCATAAAGGTAAAAGACAAAAGCCCGCCAAGCAGAAAGAGAACAAAACGGAAGAAGAGGGTCAATTTCGCCTCTCGAAAGTTCAAGTCATAGGCAGGAGGATATACAGACGAGAAAAGGCTGTTCCTGAGCTTAATAGTGAGAGGGATGAAAGAATGAAGATGGTGATTAACTGTTGCGAAAAGGTTGGACATAATATTACATATGACCAAGTGTAGAAACACGTGTGCAGTGGGGCGAGGGAGGGAGGGGAGTGGGGTGAACGCATGCAGTTGACAAGTTCAAAAGAGCATTTAGCATGAACGTTCGATAGAGGATAGAGTCAGCACTGGGAACGCCCCCTTTTCCTCTTTAAACATCATTAGTACTAGCACAATCTTTGGTTCATCTTCCACTTGACAATTATCTTCTCCTCTTACTCTTGGTTCGACAGTGATAAGCTCCTCTTCCTCTCATGCACCAGTTACTATCATATCTTATCCACCTTCCTCCTCTTGACAACCATCACCTCGTATTATACAGTTTAGCACAGTCCTCTTCCTCATCTTCCTCTTGAATGAACTCTATGCCCTCCCCATTCTCGTTCTCATAGCATTACATCACAAGCACTATAATCTATACAAACATTATTATTTTCACCATTGTCATCCTCCCGTCACTATTAATCACAAGAACCAAAACAACCATCCTCACTATCACCAAACCATGTCAACAACCTACAATCATCACCATCATTATCACCAGTCACCATCACATCTACCCTTCCACAAGAATCTGTCACTATCATCATAAACACCAAGTCTTGGCATCGTCCAATCAAAATAACTATCACCATCATCACTATACATCATCACGACCTCACTATCATCACCTAAAACCATCACCATCACCACTACCTCACTGTCATCACCTAAAACCATCACCATCACCACTATACATCACCATGACCTCACTATCATCACCATCACCACTATACATCACCACGACCTCACTATCATCACCTAAAACCATCACCATCACCACTATAGCCATTATACATCATGGACACTCCTACAATAACAAACACCCACATATCATTTATCACCACCATCATTATCTCTCCACAACAACATCCACTATCTCTCTCCTCCTCCCTTCATCTCCCTCCTCTTCCTCTTCATAACACCACCTGGAGCTAACCAATACTACACACCACAACCACATCTAACCAGGTACACCACCACCAGTGTCAACCAAGCATGCGCACACCACCTATTGCATAACACCGCGCCAAACACCACCATGATGAACGCTCACCATCAGCATAATCATCACCACTCGCTGTACGGTGATGTTGCACCATCCCTTTCCCAACCTCCACTTCCCTTCACTATCCACAGAAAACGACACTACTACCACTATTAACACCACCATCAGCATCAATAAACAAACACCAGTCGCTCAACTCACCAGATTAATAATCCACGATCACCATCACAACACTCACACGCTTCAGTAAAAACATCACAGTCACTATCACCGAAGCCACTAACACCATTCGACACCAGTATACAGGGGTGATGACGTAATGTGTATGTTATGCGCACCTCAGACCTCCTATTTCAGGCTATCACTCGCTGCCAGCCTGATAAGAAGCGTTAAGCAGCCCAAAAGTAGTGTAAAGTGAGCACCCACTAACCGAGTAGGGTGAGGATGTGGTCATGGCTTGCTGGCTTGGATAGCGGGGACTCGGGGCGGGGCGGGGCGGGGCTGGCTGGCAACTCCCGCAGCACGCCCACAGCCGCTAACGGAACAGTGAATAAGGCTGAGC
This sequence comes from Eriocheir sinensis, assembly GCF_024679095.1. Lineage (NCBI taxonomy): Eukaryota > Metazoa > Arthropoda > Malacostraca > Decapoda > Varunidae > Eriocheir > Eriocheir sinensis. Next base: position 7,657,538 of record NC_066557.1, read on the forward strand.
ACGGCGGCGACGGAACGGCAGGGCACGGCACGCAACAGTGAAGACGGCCGGTGGCACTGTATCGCGCGTTGAGGCCCGTCCTGGTGTACGTACGGGCCGGGGAGGTGGTGGTGGTGGGCTGGCGGGGCGGACTGACTCCTGTACCGCCCCCAGCCCCCGCCAGCCAGCCCCAAGCCCTCCTTCAAGCCCCCCCAGCTTGAACCAGCTGCACCATTACACCCAGCCAATCTCCAGTCACTAGCATCACCACCTGACCAATCCTCGCGCGCGTTTCCAGTCATCTGACCAATCACAGGCCGCGTTCCACGCCACCTGACCAATCAGCATGAGGAACGTACCAGCCAGGGACGCAGGGGTGAGCGGATGGTCTGAAATACACCCGGTTGGCATGGTAACCGCCCCTGTCCTCCTATTCCCCAACGACCCCCGGGCTGCCGACACAAAGGATGTACACGGAGACGCAGTATAATTGGCGGGGTATAGATGGAGCCCAGCTGATAACACCAGCAACACCCGCCCCGCCCTGCCCCGCCGCTCAAGGCCTCCCCCGGTGGCCGCCCGCATCCACCACCACCACGCTGCCTCCTCCACACCCCCGCGCCCCCCAAAACCCTCCATCCCCCTCGCCCCGCCAAGCTGCGCACACACATGCCTCGGTGGAGTGAGCGCCTCCCCGTCCCTTCCACTCCGCCACTCCAGCCGTCCTCCGTCGCCCTCCCCGGTGGCCGCCAGCACGTAAGCCCCGGAGTGAATCAGGGCTGTTGGCGGTAAATAGGAATGTTCCCCCAGGACGCCGCCACCCGTAAACCGGTCATTCCACTCACCCGATACAGCTGGTGGTGGCGGCGGGGTGGTGGTGTGGTGGAAGTGAATAAAAAACACGTAATTGGCTGAAGTTGAAGTTGTCTGCCACCCGCCAGCCGCTCGCCCGCTCTGGCCTGTTTTTATTATGCTGCAGCGGGGCGGAGACGGGACGGACGGGACGGGAGACGGGCGGGTGAGGGACGGGGTAGGGCGCGGCGGGAAGGGACGGGGCGGGGCCTCTCCATCCACACACACACAGCCAGCCAGACACACACACACGCACGCACCCACCCACCCACAACGACAACCACAACCAGCGCCTCCGAAACCCGCCTCCCGGCCGGCTTGGGTCTGGCCGTTCGCCCCGGGGGAAGCGGCTGCCTTGGATATGTATGGCCTGAGGGTGGCGGGCTGCATCCACGCTGCTGCCGGTGCTGCCACCGCGCGCCACCACCATTACCTCCATGAATGCTGAGCCGAGCGCCATGATAATTAATTCAAGCGGGTCTAAAGCCTGGGGATGGTGTTCGGGCGCGGAACGGAGCGCGGCGGCAGGGTGGTGTGTGTATGTGTGTGTGCCTGTGTGTGGTGCGTCTGTCTCCTAGCCTCGCTCCAGGTCCCTCCCGCCTCACCATTTATCCACATAATGGTTGGCTGCCGCTCTCTAACGCGCTCCTATATTTCACCGTTTTCTGTCGTGTTTTTGTCGGGGCCGCGGGCTCAGCATGGCGAACTATGCTGACTCAACATGGCATCAACAAGTAAAAACCCAGCCCGTTCACCCGCTGTATGTGATGAGGCAGGCAGCGGCAGGCAACCCCCCTTCCCAACCCCCAAACCCCGAGACACACGGGGCGGCCGCTCAAATAGCAGGGATGGTGAGGGTGAGTCAGCGGTGACGCGAGGCTAGCTAGCACCGCCGAGTGCTGCGCTGCTGCTGGCGCGGTGCTCAACACCACCAGTATGATAACCTCGATTTCTTTCCCTCCCGCGTTCCGCTCCAACCAAACACATGTTTAATAGATGTGCGTGGCGGATTACGGTTGCTGAAGCACTCTTTACCGTCCCTGTTCCCCACGCGCCCCGTTCCACCTGCGGCGCCAGCTGAGGCCCCGCGGCACGCTGCTCCGCGGAACACTTGCCAACCCTCGCAAATCGAGTAATAATGAAAACTTGCTGAAAAATAATAAAACCTAGGCGAGCATTGTCGCGCAGCCGCCACCTCGGCCCGCCGCGGCAGCCAATCACGAGGAAGGACGGAATCAATAGAAGTGGGTTATGAAGTTTCATGTGGATTTAATGAAACGCTAATGTAATCAGAGCCCCACGATGAATCAGGCCCCGCCGCTATTCAACCGCCGCCCCGGCCAGCACCACCCCACGCCAGCCTCCACCACGCACCGTACACACACGCCCCGGGGGCCCCGTCAAAGTAAACCTCCACCAAATAGAGGCTGCACCCTGCTCAGGCCCCGCTGGCAGATAATCCACCTCGGAAGTATACACGAGCCATGTATACACCCGGTGTGCCTGTATACCTCCACGCCGCCTCTCTGCCGCCACCCCATTGGTGCATTCCACTGACGGGCGGATGAACGCGGGACGACGAGGCTAAATTATGAATGCGGTGAAACCCGTCGTGGCGGTGGCGGTGGTGGTGGTGTTGAGCGCGGGGCTGGCGGGACGGGTGGATAGGGCGGGACGGGGTGGATTGGATGGATGGATGGATGTGGGGCGCGCCGCGGCTGAGTTATGTTGATGTATTCCGGGCCGGCGGCGATGGTGGCGGTGGGAGTAGCGAGGCTAGCGCGGCAAGGGACAGGATGAGGCTTTTATTACCGGAGTTTCAGGGGGTGCTGGCGGTGCTGATGACGGTGGTGCGTGGCTGGCGGCTCTCCAGAAAGTGAGCGACGCTGTGCTAGAGTACAGACAGATAAACAGGGAGACAGACGGGTGGGAGTTGGATGTGGACTCGAGCCAAGTTTCCCAACACCACATCTTTCCTTTCCCCGACCTCTTGCTGGTGTGGAGAGCAATAATACCAGGAAAGGAAAGAGGTAGGGGAGTGAGTGCTGGAGTAGGAAGGGGACTCAACCAACACTTCCTTCCCTCCCCTTCACTCTAGCTAGTGTAGAATAGCAAAACCATGAGAGATGAAGGGGAGGAAAGAGGAAGGGAAGGGCGAGGTAGAGAACGACAGGGACTTGAGCCAATACTTTCTCCCCTCCCCTGCCCTGCCGTCTGACTGGTGAAGAATAGCAATGACACTATGAAAGGGAAGGGATAGGAAGGGGAGGTGAAAGCTGTTAGCAATGGTAGGAAGGGGAAGGGAAGGGCGGAGTGGAGTGAGGCCGTTAGCGTTGACGTCTATACCAGCTCCGTCCCTTTCTCTTTCCCTCCCTCAGGCTCACGCTGGTGTAGAATCGGGATAATACCATGAAAGGGGAGGAAAAAGCTGCTAGTAATGGTAGGAAGGGGAAGGGAAGGGCGGAGTGGAGTGAGGCCGTTAGCGTTGACGTCTATACCATCTCCGTTCCCTTCTCTTTCCCTCCCTCAGGCTCACGCTGGTATACAATCGCGGTAATACCATGGAAGGGGAGGAGAAAGCAGCTGGTAATGGTAGGAAGGGGAAGGGAAGGGCAGAGTGGAGTGAGGCCGTTAGCGTTGACGTCTATACCAGCTCCGTCCCCTTCTCCCTCCCCCAGGCTCACGCTGGTATACAATCGCGGTAATACCATGGAAGGGGAGGAGAAAGCTGGTGGTAATGGTGGGAAGGGAGCGAGGGACGGGACGGGAAGGGGAAATGGTCTGTGTGCTAGTGGATTAAAGGCATGAATTCCCTTACACTGAATATGTCGTAATAATAATAATGGAAGCGGCGCAGTGTTCTGGGGGAGGTATACATATACTTGGCAACTCTCTCTCTCTCTCTCTCTCTCTCTCTCTCTCTCTCTCTCTCTCTCTCTCTCTCTCTCTCTCTCTCTCCTCATCGCTCACGGACGAAGGAACGGAAACGAAATATTCTGAAAACGCCCAAGTAATCATGTGTTCTCTTCTCTCTCTCTCTCTCTCTCTCTCTCTCTGGCATGGTGGAGGTGGTGAGGATGGTGATGGTGGTGGTGGTGGATATACATATACTTGGTGACTGTTTACTCTCTCTTCGCGCTTCAGAAGACAAACAAACAAAAAACTCAACGGCGGATAGTTCTCTCTCTCTCTCTCTCTCTCTCTCTCTCTCTCTCTCTCTCTCTCTCTCTCTCTCTCTAACACGCAGTTGCTAGCAGTAATGGTGATGTATCTATTCATTCTCTCTCTCTCTCTCTCTCTCTCTCTCTCTCTCTCTTGCCGGCGGCGTCAGCACTGGTCGGAATTGTATTGTGGAGCTAATACATATTGCTTGGTGTATGTATTCCCATTCCTAGTCGTTCCTGTCAATACTGCCGTGAGAATGAATGACGCAAACTTTGAATAATGGCTGTTTCTATTGGCATTGTAGGAGTTGTGGCAGTAGTAGTAGTAGTAGTAGTAGTAGTAGTAGTAGTAGTAGTAAAGTAAATGAAGTAAGAGAAGCAATATAGTAGTAAAAAAAACTTAAAATAATTGCTTTTCCTCCTTCATTCCCTCTATCTCTTTCTATTTCATTAATTTATAGTAGAAGTAGCAGTAGTAGAAGGAGGAGGAGGAGAAATAGAAGTAATGGAAAGTGGATAATAAATGTTCTCGTATAAAACAAAACAGCTAGCAATCTCAATTTATCTAATGAAGGAAGTCTCTCTCTCTCTCTCTCTCTCTCTCTCTCTCTCTCTCTCTCTCTGGCAGGGGTCCAGCGACAGGGTTGGGGAGTAGGAGTGAGGTAGAGAAGGGGAGGAGAAGAGAAGCCCAACCTCACACATGCCACTCTACTCATTCCTCGCTTTGATCTTTCACTTCCCTTCCCTTCCCTTCCCTTCCCGTGCCTCCGCCCTTGACTTCACTCTGCCAACCTCCACTCTTGTATACGTAGTGAATAAACAACCCTTCCCTTCCCTTCCCTTCTCGTGCCTCCGCCCTTCCCTTCACTCTGCCAAGCTCCACCCTTGTGTACGTAGTGAATAAACAACCTTTCCCTTCCCTTCCCATCCCTTCCCCAATCTCCAACACCATAAAGATGATACCATTATACTCCCTTCATCTTCCCTTCTTTCTCTTCCCAACCTTGCTGTACTCTCCCTTCCCTTCACTGTACTTACTTTCCCTTCTCTACCATACCGTACTATTCCCTCCCTTCTCTTCCCTTCTTAAATCTTCCCTTTCCTTTTCTACTCTACCTGACTGTGCTATTTCCCTTCCCTTCACTTTGCCCTTCCCTAACCATCATAAAGAAAGGAACAATCGGCTCCCTTCACTCTCCCTTCCCTTCCCTAAACTACCTGACCGTACTTGCCCTTTGCTTCCCTTCCCTTTGCCTTTCCTCGCCCTTCCCCTAACCTCCACAACTATAAATAACAGGAACAACAGACTCCCTTCATCTTCCCTACCCTAACTTACCGTATTTCCCTTCCCTTCCCTTTGCCCTTCACCGTACCTTCCCCAACCTCCGCCACCATAAATAACGAACAGACTCCCTTCATCTTCCCTTCCCTTCCCGTACTCTTCCTTCCCGTCCCTCCCCTTCGCCCTTCACCGTCCCTTCCTCCAACCTCCAACAATACAAATAACAGGAAAAAGACTCCCTTCATATTCCCTTCCCTTCCTTCGCCCTTCACCGTCCGTTCCTTCAACCTCCAACTATACAAATAACAGGAAAAGCTCCCTTCATATTCCCTTCCTTTCCTTCCCTTCCCTTTGCCCTTCCCCCACCTCCACCACCATAAAAATAAGAAACAAGACTCCTTTCATCTTTCCCTAGCTGTCTCTTTCCTTCTCTCTTCTTTCCCGTCCCGTCCCGTCCTTTCCCTTCTCTTACCCTCTCACCATCATAAAGAATGGAACAAACAACTTCATTTCCACCTCTCTCTCTCTCTCTCTCTCTCTCTCTCTCTCTCTCTCTCTCTCTCTCTCTCTCTCACAACCAACATCAGAAAGAATAGAACAAACATCTTCATCTCCACCTCTCCTCCACCAACAGACTTTTGATCTTTCCAAGTGGTGGTGGAGGTGGAGCGAGACGGCGGGGTTTGGGGAAGAAGTGGGGGTTGGATATGTGGGTTTGCTACTTTCACAACCCAAGGGGAGGGAGTGGAGGAGGAGGAAGGATGGAGGGGAATGTAATTGTATACCTGGAGGGGGAGGAAGAGGAGGATGGAGTGGTAGATAATGAAGGAAGAAGAGGAGGAAGAGGAGGAGGAGGGAACCGTATATTATAGAGTAGATTATAATGGTGTAGAGGGAAGGAGGAAGGAGTGGCGGAGAAAGGAAAGGGTGGAGTAGTATGAAGTGGGGAAGGAGGAAAGGGAGGAGAAGAATGAAGGGGAGGAAGAGAATGTGGGAGTAGTATGAAGGAGTGGAGGCGGAGGAGGAGGAGGAGTTTTAGAATGTTGGCGGCTGCGATTTGGGAAAGGAAGAATGTTGAAATGGTGATGAGGAGGAGGAGGAAGAGAAGGAGTAGAAGGAATTTAACTTAGGATGGAAGAAACAATGAGGGAGGAGGAAAGGGGCGGAGTAGGAGGTAGATGAGGAGGAGGAGGGTTGGAGGGGAATATAATTGCTATACCAGGAGGAAGGGAAGAGGAAGAGGAGGAGGAGAAGGAGGTTTTTAGGGTACAGTGCAATATGATAGTGGCGGTGATGGTGTTGTGGTGGTGAGCGGGGTAGAAAGAGGAGAGGGAGGAGGGGAAGGGGGTATAGGAGAAAGCTGAGGTGGTGGTGACTAGTGATGACGTCAGGAGGGTGGAGGGAGGTTGGTGATGAGTGTGGAGAAACTTCGTGGTGGTGGTGGTGGTGATGATGGTGAAAGTGAAGTGGTGTTGAAGAGGGTGGGAGTGGAGGAGGAATGAGGGATGGGAATGGAAGGGGAGGGAGGGGGAGGGATGAGCAGTTCTGAAAGGGCGGGTAAATAGTGGTGATGATGGTGATGATGATGGTGGTGATAGTGATGCTGAGGAAAAGAGAAAGGGAAGACGAGAAGAAAAAGGAGGGGGAGGCTGTGGAATTTGAGACACAAGGAGGAGGAGGAGGAGGAGGAGGAGGAATACATATGAATACAGAGGAGAGACAGGGGGGAGGGGAGGGGCAAGAAGGGCAAGAATGGAGAGAAGAGGAGGGAGGATTAGGGGAAGGAAGGAGGGATTGGAGGAAGGGGGAAGGGAAAGAAGGCGGAGGATTAAGGGGGGGAGGAGGAGGAGGGGAGGGATTGAGGTGAAAGGGGAAGAGGATTGTGGGTTGGGGAAGAGAGAGAGAGAGAGAGAGAGAGAGAGAGAGAGAGAGAGACTCACCCAAGCCATCAAGGTCACCCAAAGACTCATCCTCACCCACCACTCTTCCTCCTCCTCCTCCTCCTCGGTATACATGCACGCCACGATGAGTACACACACACACACACACACACACACACACACGCGGTACTGGTGGTGGTGGTGATGGTGGAGCATTTTCTTCAATAATGGCGTGAGGAGATTAATGATGTTTATAATTACCTACTATTCTTTGCCTCAGCTGCGTCATCTTCCCCTCATCATCAATGGGGGGTGAAGGGGGTTGAGGAGGAGGAAGAGGAGGACGAGGAGAAGGGGGTGGGGGAAGACGAGGAGGAAAAGGTGATGAATGTGGTGGAGATGACGAATGTGGAGACGGAAGAGGAAGAAGAGTTGCTGAGTGTGGAGGAGGCGGAGGAGGTGATGAATTTGAAGGAGGAAGAAAAGTTGATGAATGTGGAGGAGGCGGAGGAGGTGATGAATTTGAAGGAGGAGGAGGAAGGAAAGTTGATGAATGTGGAAGGAAGAGGTGATGAATTTGGAGGAGGAGGAGGAGGAAGAAAAGTTGATGAATGTGGAAGGAAGAGGTGATGAATTTGGAGGAGGAGGAGGAGGAAGAAAAGTTGATGAATGTGGAAGGAAGAGGTGATGAATTTGGAGGAGGAGAAGGAGGAAGAAAAGTTGATGAATGTGGAAGGAAGAGGTGATGAATTTGGAGGAGGAGAAGGAGGAAGAAAAGTTGATGAATGTGGAAGGAAGAGGTGATGAATTTGGAGGAGGAAGAAGTAAATGAATATAAAGGAGGAGGAAGAGGTGATGAATGAGGAGGAGGAGGAAGAGGTGATGAGAGGAATTGACGAATGTGGAGGATTAGGAGATGGAGGAACAAAGTGATCACTGTGAAAGAGTCTGTGAATGTGGAGGAGGAGGAGGAAGTTAATGAATTTGGAGGAGGAGGAGGAGGAGGAGTAAGAAGTGATAAATGTGGAGGAGAGGAAGAGCAGGTGGAAGAAAATACTTGAGGAAAGAAAAAGATATGTCGAAAAAGAGGAGGAGGAGGAGGAGGAGGAGGAGGTAAAGAATGTGGAATAGGAAGAGTATGATCAGAAGAGGAGAAGAATGAAGAATATATGAATAAAAGGAGGAGGAGGAGGAGGAGGAAAAGATGCAAGTCGATGAGGAAGAGAAATATATTAAGTGGAAGAGTGGAAGGAGGAGGAGGAGGAGGAGGAAGGAGAGGCGAAGTATTTGGAGGAGGAGGTGAAGTGAGTGAAGGAGGTGGAGGAGGAGGAAGAGGAGGAGGAGGAGGAGGAGGAGAAACAAATAACAAGAGAAGGAAAATATGTAAAATAATGAACCGGGGAAGACAGGAGGAGGAGGAGGAAGAGGAGGAGGAGGAGGAGGAGGGGGAGGAAAAAGCAGCAGAAGGGGGAAGAAGTAGAAAGAGGAGAAGGGAGACGAAGAAGAAGAAAAAGAAAGTATAAAGAAAAAGAAAAACGCAATATAAGAAAACCAAGAGAGAAAGAAAGAGAAAGAAGAAGAAGAGGAAAAAGAAACACGAGACTAATTAAAGATGAAGAAAAAAATAAATAAAAACAGGGAAATGGAAGAGGGAACGATAATGAAGGGACGAGAGAAAGATAATAGATACAGGCTGAGAAGAAGAAGAAGAAGAAGAAGAAGAAGAAGAAGAAGAAGAAGATAATGAGAAAGGGGGAAGGAGAAAGAACAATAAGGAAGATAACAAGAAAGGAAAGACAAGAAATAGTAAAAAGAGGAGTTAATGCCGTAATAAATGAAGGAGGGAAGAAGGAACCGGAGAAAGAGGAGAAGAGGAGGAGGAAAAAGAGCTGAACGAGGAGGAGGAGGAGAAAGATTAGCTAGAGGAAGAGAAAGAGGAGGAGGAAGAGGAGAGAAGAGGAGGAGGAAAAAGAGCTGAACGAGGAGGAGGAGGAGGAAGATTAGCTAAAGGAAGAGAAAGAGGAGGAGGAAGAGGAGAGAAGAGGAGGAGGAAAAAGAGCTGAACGAGGAGGAGGAGGAGGAAGATTAGCTAAAGGAAGAGAAAGAGGAGGAGGAAGAGGAGAGAAGAGGAGGAGGAAAAAGAGCTGAACGAGGAGGAGGAGGAGGAAGATTTGCTCAAGGAAGAGAAAGAGGAAGAGGAGAAAGAGGAGAACAAACAGAAGGGAAGAATTAACCAGAGAAAGAGGAGAGAAGAGGAGGAGGAAAAAGAGCTGAACGAGGAGGAGGAGGAAGATTAGCCCAAGGAAGAGAGAGGAGGAGGAGAAGGAGAACAAACAGCCGAAGAGATAAAGAAATCAAAGAAAGAACTAGAAATAAATAAAGGAGAAGGAGGAGGAGGAAGAGGAAGAGGAGGAGAAGAAAGAGGAGGAGGAGGAGGATAGAAACTGTATACAAGACAGAACAAAATTAATGAAGGAAGAAAAATGAGGAGGAGGAGGAGGAGGAGGAGGAGAAACAAGAACAAAGATAGGCAAATGATGGAGGAGAAAGAGGAGGAGGAGGAAAATATGCAAAGGGAAATAAGAATGACAGGAGGAGGAGGAGGAGGAGGAGGAGCAAGAACAAAGAACGAATGGATGGAGGAGGAGGAGGAGGAGGAGGAAGAAATTATGCAAATGAAAAACAAAACTAAAAGGCACGAAGGAGGAGGAGAAGGAGGAAGGAAAGAAGGAAGGAAGGAAAATGATCAGAAAAGAATAAAAGAATAAGGAGGAGGCGGAGACCCGACTAGGAGGAAAGAAAAGGACTTGGAGGAAAAAAAAGAGAGAAAGAGTGAAAGAAAAAACTAATGACGAAGAGGAGGCGGACAGACAGGAGGAGTTGGAGGAGGAGGAGGAGGAGGAGGAGGAAGACAAGAGTGGAAAAGAGGATATAGATGAAGGAGGAGGATAAGAAATGGAGGAGGAGGAGGAGGAGGAGGAGGAGGATAGAGATAAAAGAGCAGGATAGGAAAAGAGAAGGAGATGGATGATGATGATGGGGAGGAGGAAGAGGAGGAGGAGGAGGAGGAGAAACTGAAGGAGAAGAATGATGATGTGGAGCAAGACGAGGAGGAGGAGGAGCGGGAAGAGGAAGAGCAGGAAGATGGATGAAGAGGAAGAGATGGGAGACGGAGGAGGAGAAGACGAGGGAGATGCAGGAGGGAAGATGGATGAAGAAGAGGAACAAGAGGAAGACATGAGGAAGATGGAGAGGAGGAGGAAGAGGAGGAGAAACACACCCTTATACATCATTATTATCAAGAACAGACAAATGACCTCTTTTTTTTATGACCAGATAGGTAAACCTTTAACTGATAACACTACCATAAAAAATCAATCTCGAAACCAAACACATACTTAAGTCACACTAATGCTCTCAGGACTGAAGGAGAGTGAATCAGTTGAAGTACACACAAGCTTATACTCCATTCAAGATAACTAGGCGAATAAACTCCTCCTCCCATATTGCGAGGGTATCATTGGCCAGTCCACAAGTTAGCCACGCCCCCTTCCCAAGCCACGATGCATGTGATTGGAGGATACTGAGAAAGGTTAACCATATTCTCAAACATTTCGAAGCTTACACACCCACATTTGATAAGCTTTTCGTAGGTGGTTGTGTTAGTATTTCCATGGGTAGTTTGATGAGCCAAGTGATAGTTTGACAAGGATTTGGTAGAGGTTGTTATGTTAGTATGTCCATAGGTCTGTTTTGAGCTTAGTGATAGTTTGACAAGGCTATGGTAGAGGTTGTTGTGTTAGTAGGTCCATAGGTAGTTTGATGAGCCAAGTGATAGTTTGACAAGGATTTGGTAGAGGTTGTTGTGTTAGTATTTCCATGGGTAGTTTGATGAGCCAAGTGATAGTTTGACAAGGATTTGGTAGAGGTTGTTGTGTTAGTATTTCCACGGGTAGTTTGATGAGCCAAGTGATAGTTTGATAAGGCTATGGTAGATGTTGTTGTGTTAGTAGTTCCATGGGTCTATTTTGAGCTTAGTGATAGTTTGACAAGGCTTTGGTAGAGGTTGTTGTGTTAGTATTTCCACGGGTAGTTTGATGAGCCAAGTGATAGTTTGACAAGGCTATGGTAGATGTTGTTGTGTTAGTATTTCCATGGGTAGTTTTATGAGTCTAGTGATAATCTGACAAGACTTCTGTATCATGAACGAGAAAACACTTATGAGAACCTGACTAACCTCCTTTGTGGCTTTGGGGAAAACTTGTTGGGAGAACCGAAAGTGTCTGAGAATATGGAACTAAAAAAATTGATTGGTGGGTACTGCGCTGTGATAGGAGTGACTTTTTTCATACGAAGTTAATATGGTCTCACTGTAATTACTAGGTGAAAAACTATCAGTATAATTATTGTAGTTGTGAAATTGTACATGTTATTAGATAGCACCCCCCCCTAAGTGACAGTGTCTAGGAACAATATGGACCACTCCCACAATAATATAAAAGAAGAGACTACTGGGCTAGCTTTGGAATAGGCGCCCTTATGGAAGAGGGCTCCTTTAGCTAGTGTCACCCTATGCCCCTTCTTGTATACTTTTGTTTAAAAAAAAAATGTATACAGGGATTTGATGACCAGTATTTTCCTTCCTCTTCATGATCTTTTTAACTAAGGAAGATGAGGTAACAAAAAAAAAAGCTTGTTAGATTGCCTCCTCTCTGATGGAAGAAACACAACAGTACTGATGATGATGATGAGGAGGAGGAGGAGGAGGAGGGGAAGAGGAGGAGGAGGGGAAGAGGAGAAGGAAGGAGAGCTTGTAGGTTGTCTCTTTTCGATTGTCGATTCGATTATCTATATTCGATTCATTTATTTTTTCTGTACAGCGGGAAGGGTCGAGAGAGAGAGAGAGAGAGAGAGAGAGAGAGAGAGAGAGAGAGAGAGAGAGAATACTATGAAACGTAAAACACACACACGCACACACACATATCCCCCCCCCCCCACACAAATCTACCGCCACAATCTCCACTTTCCCTTCCTCTCCCATCACTTCCACTCCACCTCCTCCACCACCTCCACCTGACCCTTGAAATGAGGTGATTGGAAGAAGGCAGATGGAGTGATTGTTCCGTTGTTGCAATCTTAGAAATTAGCATTTAAATTGAGCGGTGTTGCATACGTGGTGTTGAGCGGGCTGGTGTTGGCGTGGTATTGTGGAGGGTGATGGTGTAGTGTTGTTGTTGTTGTTGGTGGTGGTGGTGGTAGTAGTGGTGTTGATTGGACTGGTGTTGGTTGGTGTTGTTAGTGATGGTGTTGTTGTATAGGGTAGTGTTGTTGTTGTTGGTGGTGGTGATGGTAGTAGTGGTGTTGATTATACTGGTGTTGGTTGGTGTTGTATGTTGTATGTGTTGGTGGTGGTGGTGGGTGTTGAGAGGACTGGTGTGTTGGGAAGGGAGGTGAAGTGTGCTGTGTATCTGATGGTGGTGATAGCAGTGGTGGTGGCGGTGTTGAAATGGCGTTACAGAAGTGGTGTTGCAAGAGGTGTTGAGAAACGGGCGAGATCTGGAGGAAGAGGATGTGTTGTATCATGGTGTTGAAGGAGGTAGTGGTGGTGGTGGTGATAGTGGTGGTGAGGGTGGTGACTGAGGTAGAAGGAGGCTTGGGTTGGTGGTGATGTGTTTTTGGTGTTGAAAATATATGATGATAATGTTAGTTATTGTACTGATGGAGGAGGAGGAGGAGGAGGAGGAGGAGGAGGTGGAGGCTGGATATGAAGAATGGAAGAAGGAAGAGGAAGTTGGGTACGAAGAATGGAAAAGAGGAAGAGGAAGAGGAAGAGAAGGCTGAGGAGGAGGTTTGAGAGGAAGAAAGAGGAGAATGAGATTGGGGAAGAAGGGGAGAAGAAGAAGGAGGAAAATGATGATGATGAGGAGGAGGAGGAGGAGGAAAAGAACGAGGACGAGGAGGAGGAAAAGGAAGAGGAAGAGAAGGAAAATGAGGAGGAGGAGGAACACTAACTCATCTCTCTTCCACTCTTCTCTTCCCATTCATCCCCAACAATTTTTATGGGAAATGCAATAATCTTAAATCAATTTCCCCTTGTACGGAGGAGGAGGAGGAGGAGGAGGAAGAAGAAGAGGAAGAGAAGGAAGAGAAGGAAGACTAACTCATCTCTCTTCCACTCTCCTCTTCCCATTCATCCCCAACAATTTTTATGGGAAATGCAATAATCTTAAATCAATTTCCCCTTGTACGGAGGAGGAGGAGGAGGAGGAGGAGGGGGACTAGACGAAGAAAGGAGATAACAACAGAATTTAATGGAAGTCAGGAACGCAATCAGCCCATTCTTCTCCATTACCTTTTATTATTTTTTCCTTCCTCTCGATGTTTATCTTGCGAAGGAAGAAGAATGGGAAGGGGTTGAAAAAAATAATAATAAGTAGATAAATGTTAAAAGAATGTTGCTTTAGAAGAGAAGTGTAGGGAGGAACAAGTGTGTGTGTGTGTGTGTGTGTGTGTGTGTGTGTGTGTGTGTGTGTGTGTGTGTGTGTGTGTGTGTGTGTGTGTGTGTGTGTGTGTGTGTGTGTGTGTGTGTGTGTGTTAACTCATCATATAACTATAAAGCAACACAAGACTCAAATTCCTTATGTGCATTTAAAACCATACCATCTTCATCTATATACATATCCAAGCCTTCTTTCTGCTGTAAAAAACAAAAACAAAAAAACAACAACAACTTGCTATTCAATTCTCTACATGGTTTCTGAGTCTATTCAAACCGGACCCTCGGAAACACCTGTCAATCTTCTATACTCACCTCAAACCTGTAATCTTCATCTCTAAACATATCCAAATACTCTTCTAAAACTTGATATTCAATAAACTATACATGGTTTCTGAGTCTATAACAACCGGCAAATCAGATAATTCGAGACAACTACGCGTATATAAAACAACCATGTATAAGCGCATCAAACCACTAATCTTGATCTGTAACCGTATCCAAACCTTCTCCTAAAACTCGCTATTTAACACTCTATTATGACTGCTACGTCTGTTACAACCGCCCAGTCAGCTCATTCGAGGAAACTAGCGATATAAAACAACAATCTATATGCGCATCAAACCACTAATCTTGATCTGTAAACGTATCCAAACCTTCTCCTAAAACTCGCTATTCAACACTCTACTATGATTGCTATATCTATTACAGCCAGCCAGTCAGCTTACTCAAGGAAACTAGCGATATAAAACAACAATCTATATGCACCTCAGACTAGTAAATATATCCGAACATTCTCCTCAGACACATGATTGCCAAGTCTAATGTAGCCGGCGGGTCAGCTTATTCGTGGAAAATCTCTATATAAAACAACATCTATATGCACATCAAACCAGTAATTGTGATCTGCAAATATACCCAAACATTCTCCTCACACACATGATTGCCAAGTCTGCTGTAGCCGGCCGGTCAGCTTATTCGTGGAAAATATCTATATAAAACAACAATCTATATGCACCTCAAACTAGAAATTGTGATCTGTAAATATAGCCAAACATTCTCCTCACACACATGATTGCCAAGTCTGCTGTAGCCGGCGGGTCAGCTTATTCGTGGAAAATCTCTATATAAAACAACAATCTATATGCACTTCAAACTAGAAATTGTGATCTGTAAATATAGCCAAACATTCTCCTCACACACATGATTGCCAAGTCTGCTGTGGCCGGCGGGTCAGCTTATTCGAGGAAGCCTTCAGTACCAGCTTTAAAAAATGTTCTCTTTCCCATTCAAACATTCAAACTTTTTCTTTAAGATTGCTATTGTGCAGTAAATCATGGCTGCTAAGTTTATCACACCCATCCATTGCTTAGTTTATGAGGTAATGCTTGCTTATTTTTTGTACATGAAACTGAATTTATATAAGGAACCCTATTGCCATCTCGAATACTTATCTAAAGGACCCTATTAGCATCTCTTATTCTTCAAACTAAACTTATATAATGAACCCAATTACCGTCTCGTATACTTATCTAAAGGACCCTATTAGCATCTCTTATTCTTCAAACTAAACTTATATAATGAACCCAATTACCGTCTCGTATACTTATCTAAAGGACCTTATTAGCATCTCTTATACTTCAAACTAAACTCATCTAACGAACCTATTACCATCTCTTATATTTGAAGCTAAACTTATCTAATGAAGCTTATTATCATCTCTTATACTTGAAACTAATTTTATATAACAAACCGTATAACCATTCATTATATTCCAAACTAAATTTTTATAATGAACCCTAATACCATCTCTTATGTAACATCTAACGAACCCAATGACCATCTCTTAAGGCAGATTTTTTAAACATATTAGCATCTTTAAACATTTATGTGACAAATTTGGGTTTTAATTCCATTTTTGAGACGGAGTTAGAAGTGTTTGATTTTCCCAGTTAACCGTCCGCTGCGATTGGCAGGGATTTGGCCTTCACTGGTAGCGTGGTAACATATTGTCCCAGGTCTTTCTCTGCCTCCTTGGTGGATAGTGGAGTGTTTCCCATGTGGTATTGGTGTGTTGGATATCCCCTCCCAAGGTGCAGGACTTTACATTTTTCTGCATTGAATTGTAGCAGCCACTTTTTGTTCCACTCCTGTAGCTTGGTGAGGTATGACTGTAGGAAATCCGACGTCTAGGGGTTAAGGCGACATATTACAAACTCAGTGATAAAAAGTCATATAAAAATGAACAAAACCAACTAACAACAGCTTGAAAAACGGGTAAAAAAAGACACTCACATTATTTTTTTGTTAATAAAAACTAATGTTAAAAAAATCAGGCGACTTGAAACTAAATCTATCCAGTGAACCCAATTACCAAGCGTTCTAATCCACTATTTGCAATTAATCTCATTTGTTTATATTTTTCCCATAACGAGTTTAGAGATCTCTGCCACATGCTAATCCTCTTTATCCAATTAAAATGCTTCACTGAGGTCACCGCGCACTTTTTTTTTTACCTGCACAGAGGACGTTAATTAAGGTGCTTTACTGTATCTGTAAGTTAAGTTTTCCAACCCTCAGATCACCACCACCACCATCATCATCATCCTCATCATCAACTTGTCTCACTCAAACGTTTCCTCCTCCTCCTCCATCTTCTTCTTCTTCTTCTTCTTCTCATCATCATCATCATCATCTCATTCCACTGCCGGACATAAACATCACCGAAACGTTTCCTCCTCCTCCTCATCTTCATCATCATCATCTTCACCATCAACAACCAGTCTCATTCACTACAGGACAAAGACATCACCCTTACATCCTCCTCCTCCTCCCCATCATCATCATCGTCATCATTAGTTTGCCTCATTCCACAGTAGGACAAAGGTAGCGCCCAAACGTTTCCACATGCCTTTGTCTTTGTCCTCTCGTTTCCTGTTTCATCATGTTACTCACTCTCAACGTTACATCTCGAGAACGGCTTTCCATTGTTTTGTTTTCCTTGTATACCGGTTATTCCCCAGTCTGTCAGTCTCTTTGGTGTTTCTGTTTTCGTATATCTTTTTTTCTTTATTAGTTTTCATTACTCCTTATTAGTCAGTTAGTTATATCCCAGTTTTCATTATTTCTTTATTCATTATTATTTTTGTTTCCGTAAGTCACTCGGTTTATCCTTTTGTTTGCTCGGTTTTATTAGGTCATTAGTTTTTTTTCGGATTTTAAAGCCTACTCTTGATTTCTTTGAGCTAGGTATTTCCCAGTCTGTCAGTCTTTTGTTGAGTGAGAACGGTGATCTTCCCTTGTACCAGTTAATTCCCAGTCTGCCGGTCTTTCTGTAGAGTGAGAATGGTGATCTTCCCTTGTTTGCCTTCTACCAGTTAACTCCCAGTCTGCCGGTCTTTTTGTAGAGTGAGAACGGTGATCTTAACTTGTTTTTATACTTGTTTTTATTTCCTAGTCTGTTCTTTTTTTTATCTAGTGAGGGATGACTACACTATTTTCTTTTTCTTTGTCTCTCTCTGTCAATCTTTTTTGTTGAGTGGGGACGATGCCCTTCCCTTGTTTCTTTATATACCAGCTCTTTCCCAGTCTATCAGTCGTTTTTTATACAATGAAAGGCTTTCCATTGTTTTTCTTTGTGTCATTTATTTCCTAGTGTGTCCGCCTCTTTGTTGACTGAAAACGGTGACTTTAATTTGTTTTAATATACCAGTTATTTCCCAGTCGGTCAGTTTGTTTATTTTTCATTCTAGTGAGAATTGGCTACAGTTGTTTCTTTTATACTATTTATTTCTTAGCCTGTCAGTCTTTTTGTCGAGTGAGAATGGTGGTCTTCCTTTGTTTTAATATACCAGTTATTTCCCAGTTGGTCAGTTTTTTTATTTTTCATTCTAGTGAGAGTTGGCTATACTTGTTTTTTTTATATTATTTATTTCTTAGCCTGTCAGTCTCTTGTCGAGTGAGAATGGTGGTCTTCCTTTGTTTTAATATACCAGTTCTTTCCCAGTCTGTCAGTTTGTTTATTTTTCATTCTAGTGAGAGTTGGCTACACTTGTTTTTTTATATTATTTCTTTCCCAGTCTGTCAGTCTTTTTTTGTCGAGTGAGAATGGTCATCGTTCCTTGTTTTATATATCAGTTCTTTCCCAGTCTGTCAGTTTGCTTTCTTTTTTCATTCTAGTGAGAGTTGTCTACACTTGCTTCATTGTTCCAGTTATTTCCTAGTCTGTCAGTCTTTTTGTCGAGTGAGAACAGTGGCTTTCTTTTTCCAGTTATTTCCCTGTCTGTCAGGGGTTTTATTTTCCATCCAGTGAGAAATGGCTACACTTGTCACTTTGTACCATTTATTTCCCAGTCTGTCAATCTTTTTTGTTGGGTGAGGACGCCCTTCCCTTGATTCTTCATAAATCAGTTCCTTCCCAGTGTGACGGTCTTTTTGTTAAGCGAGAACGGCTATTTTGTTTTACTTTCCACCGTTTGTTTCCCAGTCTTTTAGTCGAGTGGGAACGTTTTCAAAGGTTCTCTCAAACGTTCGCAAAGGGTTCTTACTTCATCCCTCTATCTGGTCCTCTTGCCTGCCCTAACTTCTGCAATTATTCCTGGGTTGCACTTTGTTACTTTGGGCGTCTATCTGTCATCAGTTCAACGCAATGGTTCTTATTCCATCCCTCCACCTGGCTATCTATTTGTTTTCAGTTCTACGCATGGTATGACCTCCTACTTCATATTTCATCCCTCCACTTGGCTATCTATTTGCTGTCAGTTCTACGCATGGTATGACCTCCTACTTCATATTCCATCCCTCCACCTGGCTATCTATTTGCTGTCAGTTCTACGCATGGTATGACCTCCTACTTCATATTTCATCCCTCCACCTGGCTATCTATTTGCTGTCAGTTCTACGCATGGTATGACCTCCTACTTCATATTTCATCCCTCCACTTGGCTATCTATTTGCTGTCAGTTCTACGCATGGTATGACCTCCTACTTCTTATTCCATCACTCCACCTGGCTATCTATTTGTTGTCAGTTCTACACATGGTATGATCTTCCACTTCTTATTTCATCCCTCCACCTGGTCTTCTGTCTGCCTTGATTTCTACACTTCCTGGGTTGCCACTTTGTTACTCTGGCTGTTCATTTGTTATTAGTTTCATCCATGATATGACCTGCCCGAGACCACTTCTTTTTAATCTGTCATCATGGTTCTCTCTCTCTCTCTCTCTCTCTCTCTCTCTCTCTCTCTCTCTCTCTCTCTCTCTCTCTCTCTCTCTACTGTAAGCATCATCATATCGTCTTCTATCTTCTAAAACAACTTCGATGCAATATCTTTATCCTTTGTTTGACGAGATGCCTGATAATATAACTTCGCCGCTTTTACGAGTATGATGAACCTTCCTAGCATCATGACGTCACACTAATACCTTACGTCGCCAGCAAGTCATAACGAGGTGTACTTCTAACCTGTAATGCTGGTAACAAGTCTGGAAATCCCATTACCTCCAACAGCAATAAAATCAATCAATATCATCACGGTTCGCAGTACCACATACGTTTATTGGATAACTTTAACGCTCATAACATTTGCATTTACATGAATATATAAAGTCTTGGTCGATAACCTACACAACATCCAGTACTGTAACCTGAATCCTGTCACTCGTGGTGCTGGGAATAAATACTCTACTCTACTCTACTCTACTCTACTCTCTCTCTCTCTCTCTCTCTCTCTCTCTCTCTCTCTCTCTCTCTCTCTCTCTCTCTCTACTGTACCCATCATCATACCGTCTTCTAAAACAACATCGATGCTTCAACTGTACATATCCTCAGCACCAAAACGCAATAGTTCTTCACACTTTCCGTCAAACACCTTTACCTGTATTTTCTCTTGTGTAAATAAACGGAATATTCTAAGTCAGCTCGCTTCTCACCAACACGCTAACTTCCATAACCTCACTGCTACCATTATACACAATTCTAGACATGTATATCGTGTTGAATAACCTACATTGCTTATCATATCACCTTTACCTGTGTTTTCTCTCTTAAACGGAATATCTTTAGTCAGCTCGTTTCCCACCAACACGCTAACTTCCATAACCTCACTGCTACCATTATACACAATTCTAGACATGTATATCGTACTGAATAACCTACATTGCTTATCACATTATCACCTTTACCTGTATTTTCTCTCTACTGTAATTAAACGGAATATCCTTAGCTCGCTTCCCACCACGGGCTAACATCTACAACCTCACACAATTCTAGACAAATATATCGTGTTGAATAACCTACATTGCTTATCACATTATCACCTTTACCTGTATTTTCTCTCTACTGTAATTAAACGTTCTTAGTTAGCTCGCTTCCCACCACGGGCTAACATCTACAACCTCACCGCTACCATTATACACAATTCTAGACAAATATATCACACTGAATAACCTGCATTGCTTTTCATATTATCACCTTTACCCCATTTTCCACTGTTAGTAATAAAATGAAAAGTTGACACATTAACACACATTGATAAAATAACAAGTCCATCTTTTCCATTATACATATTTCCAGACAAGTCGCACTCCATAACTTGCACTACCACCAACACCTTCACCTTCATTTCTACCTCTAG
This sequence comes from Eriocheir sinensis, assembly GCF_024679095.1. Lineage (NCBI taxonomy): Eukaryota > Metazoa > Arthropoda > Malacostraca > Decapoda > Varunidae > Eriocheir > Eriocheir sinensis. The sequence continues at coordinate 7,677,825 of NC_066557.1, forward strand.
TTAAACTTAATACCTCGTTGGCACGCTTCCCACCAACACGATAACTTACGTATAACCTCACCGCTTCCATTACATACAGATTTCACGATACAAAAAGACGTACTCCATAACCTATCTTGCTAATGATATCACCTGTCCGGCCTTACCTGTATTTCCAATTGAGCGGAATACCTCGTTGGCACGCTTCCCACCGACACGCTAACTTACGTATAACCTCACCGCTTCCATTATACGGATTTCACGATACAAAAAGACGTACTCCATAACCTATCTTGCTAATGATATCACCTGTGCGGCTTTACCTGTATTTCCAATTGAACGGAATACCTCGTTGTCTCGCTTCCCACCAACACGCTAACTTGTATACCCTCACAGCTTCCATTATACATATTTCAGGATACGAAAGAAGACGTTCCCAATAACCTGCACTACTACCAACACCTTTACCTTCATTTCCACCTGTGTAATTAAACGAAATATCTCGTTGGCACGCTTCCCACCGACACGCTAACTTACGTATAACCTCACAGCTTCCATTATACAGATTTCACGATACAAAAAGTCGTACTCCATAACCTATCTTGCTAATGATTTCACCTGTGCGGCTTTACCTGTATTTCCAATTGAACGGAATAACTCGTTGTTTCGCTTCCCACCAACACTATAACTTGTATACCCTCGCAGCTTCCATTCTACGTATTTCAGGATACGAAAGAAGACGTACCCAATAACCTACACTACTACCAACACCTTCACCTTCATTTCCACCTAATTAAACGGAATACCTCGTTGGCACGCTTCCCACCAACACGATAACTTTTATACCCTCACAGCTTCCATTATACAGATTTCAGGATACAAAAGAAGACGTACCCAATAACCTACACTGGTACCAACACCTTTATCTCTATTTCCAACTGAACGGAACTCTCAGTTGGCTCGCTACACAACAACACGATAACGTATAAAACCTCAAGGCTTCCATTATACACATTTCAAGACAAAAATTCGTACTCCATAACCTACACTGCTAACGAGATCACCTTTTTCTCCACTGTTACTAATAAAACGAAATGGTTGACTCCACTTCTCATCTACACTTAGATAATAAGTTCACCTTTTCCATTATACATATTTCAAGACACTAAAAACAAGTCGCACTCCATAACCTATATCGTTAATAATCTCACTTTTAACTCTATTTCTTCTGTCAGTACTGAAACGAAATGGATGGACTCACTTCCCATTAACACATTCAAGATAACAAGTTCATTTTCCATTATGAATATTTCAAGGCACAAATAGAAAACGTATTCCATAACCTATACTGCTAATAATATCTTCACTTTTATTTCTACTATTAGCCAGAAAACGAACTAGTTGACTCATTTCACGTCATTCGCTAACTTCTAGACAACAACGTCACCACTTCCATTAAATTTCGAACAAAAAGGTGGTCCACCATAACCTATACTGCCAACAATGTCACCTTTAACTCCATGTCCACTCCTAGTAATTAAACGGACTACCCAGTTGATTAATTTCACATCAATACACTAAAGAAAATGTTTTGAATAATTCACCGACGTCTTGGGGTTGATGTGTTGAAAATATAGATAACTGTGACATAACAATTGTAGGGTTAAGTGAAAGTAAATGGTAATTTTACTTTATTAAAACTTAACCCAATAAGACATAATTACTTGACATCAGAAGAGAACATATGACAAAATAGGCAATTCTATAATGACAAGAGTAAGTGGTTTGCTTCACTGAGGTGTTTAGTTAAGAGTTACAATTATAAATCAGGAACCATGTATGAGAATTACCTTTGAGGAACCAAATATGAATTACAATTGTGGAACGAAATATTGGTTCCCTGAGGCGTTTAGTTGAGAGTTAGAATTACACATAAGGAACACAAATATATATACACGTGAGAATAGGTATGTGGGTAGATGTGTGTATGTAAGTGTGTGTGTCAGACCCCTTGGTGAATCCTGGTTGCTCGGACAAGTGAAGAGCCCTTGCCTTGGATTGAGACAGCGGGGTTAGCAGTTGGAGGTATATTTATAACTTCGGCGGGCGAGACGGTCCGCGCAGTGTGAGGCTTCGGGATATTCAGCTGAATGGTGGGTGAAGCTTCGATGCGGAGTCACGAGTCCTCGAGTAAGTGAGCTGGTGCTGGTGAGGCTTCGAGGATTCGTGTGTGAGTTAGTTATTGGTGAGGTGATGTTTGATGGCGCGGTTTGAGGCTCGAGTTAGACGAGAGTACCATAACATGAATAACATTGTATTTCCATAACAGACACATAAAAGAAGTCGAACGTACTGTACAACCTACCCTTATATTACTTTTACTAATTAATAACGTAAGAGTTGGCTTGCTTCATATCAATACATTAATTTTTAAGACAACAATCTCATCATTCCATTATAGACACAAAATAAAATCGTACTGCCTTCCCTACACTGTTCTATCACTTTTATCTACAATGTTACTAATTGATTGGCACAACCTACCCTTATATTACTTTTACTAATTAATAACGTAAGAGTTGGCTTGCTTCATATCAATACATTAACTTCGAACATAACAATCTCACCATTCCATTATAGACACAAAATAAAATCGTACTGCCTTCCCTACACTGTTCTATCACTTTTATCTACAATGTTACTAATTGATAAACGAAGGAGTTGACTTGCCTCATATTATCAACACATTAACGTCTAAGACTGCACCCTCAACACTTCCAGTACATTTATTTCTAAACACAAATAAATTGGATAACTTACACTGCCATCAACACCTTTACCTGTATTTCCACGGTTAGTAATGAATATAAATAGTTGACTCACTTCAGTTCACTCACTAACTTCTAACACAACAACTTCACTACTTCCTTTATACATATTTCAAGACACATAATCGTACTTCATAACCTACACTGCCACCAACACCTTTACCTCTATTTTCACTGTTAGTAATGTAAGTAATAGCTGACTCACTTCATATTACTCACTAACATCTAATTCTAATACAACAACCTCACTGCTTCCTTTAAACATATTTCTAAGACACATAATCGTACTTCATAACCTACACTACTACTAATATCACCCTTTATTTTCCCTACCCTCACTGATACCAATTAAACGGGATATCAAGCTGGCTCACTTCATATCATCACACTACCGAAAACAACCTCACTGCTTCACTGATACATCTTTCTAGACATAATCGTACTTCATAACCTACACTCCTAATATCACCCTCTATTTTCCCTACTCTCACTGATACTAATTAAACGGGATATCAAGCTGGCTCACTTCATATATCACACTACCGATAACAACCTCACTGCTTCACTGATACATCTTTCCAGACAAACAAAAACAAAAGTATGTCTTGTTGCAAAAACTTACACTGCTACTAACCCTAGAATTATTCCACCTTCTAAAACTAAACCGAATATTCTTATCTCGATTTTTTTTTACAGCAGAGTCAGTTCAAGGGCATAAAAAAACCTACACTACTAATAATACACTACTAATATTTTTTTTTTTTACAACAAAGGAGACAGCTCAAGGGCACATAAAAAGGAAACAATAATAAAAAAAAAAAAAAAAGCCCGCTACTCGCTGCTCCTAAAACAGAATCAAAAGAGGTGGCCGAAAGAGAGGTCAATTTCAATACAACCTAACTGCTCTGAGATAGTGTTCAAACTTCACCTGACTGGCAATAAGACCCTGTGCTTCATATCCTTCTCTGATTCTGTTCCGGATCGTCGAACAAAAACACTGATCGACATATGGCAACGGTCCCCTCTAAACGTCCTTATTCTATTCTGTATCACGCTTTCTACTTAGGATTCTATAACACGCTCCCTTATGTCTGAATTTTGTTTTTTGCGTCATGTTAGTTTTTCCCTGCATTAATGTGGCTGATTTATCTTTTTTTTTCTTTTTTTTGGGGGGTTGGGGGTGGGGGGCCGTTTTCAAGGCGTGATAAGTCGGTTTTGTTGCTTTCTTTTCTCTTATGTCTGATTTTTATTTTAAACGTCGTATTAGTCTCCAAACATTGATGTGCCTGATTTGTCTTTTTTTTTTTTGTTGCCCGTTTTCAAGGCGTGATAAGTCGGTTTTGTTGATTTTTTTTTTATTTTTGCCCGTTTTCAAGGCGTGATAAGTCGGTTTTGTTGATTTCTTTTCTATTATGTCTGATTTTTATTTTAAACGCCGTATTAGTCTCCAAACACTGATGTGCCTGATTTGTCTTTTTTTTTTTTTGCCCGTTTTCAAGGCGTGAGAAGTCGGTTTTGTTGATTTCTTTTCTCTCATGTCTGATTTTTTTTAGTCATATTAGTCTTTCCCAACATTAATGTGGCTGATTTGTCTTTTTATTTTTTTGGCCCGTTTCCAAGGCCTGATTAGTCGGTTTTGTTGATTTCTTTTCTCTTAAATCTGATTATTTTTTAAACGTCGTATTAGTCTTTCCTAACTTTCTTTTAATTTCTTTTAATTTTCTTTTAATGTGGCTGATTTGTATTTTTTTTTTTTTTTGGCCCACTTTCAAGGCGTGATTAGTCGGTTTTGTCGATCTTTTTGTCACCTTTAACGACTGAGTTTATAATATGTCCCCTTAACGCTGTGAAAATCTTTTAGTATAATTTCTCTAAGGCTAAATATTAATACGTTTTCTTAGCTATAGTTTCGCTTTGAGCACTGAGGTAATTCTAACCCCGTCCCAAAAGTGGAAATAAAAAACCAAACTAGCCACATAACTGTTCATAAAGAGGAATATGACGTTTAGAAAATCTGGCGGTCTCTTTTCTTTTTTTCCCTTAATATGACAACCAGTGAGTAGCGGGCTTTTTTTTTCACATTTGTTACCTTTTTTTATGCCCTTGAACTGACTCCTCTATTGTAAAAAAATAAATAAATAAAAATAAATAAATAAATGAGTAAGCTTACTTTTTAGAATAGGCAACAGACTCTTATTAACCTTCCTTATTATATTCTACATCACGTTTTCTTAATATATTTCTCTTATGTCTTTTCTGTAACACGCTCTCTTAATTCCCCTAAGTTTGTTTTCTAGATAAGGCAACTAACCAGATAATCTTAGTCTTTATTAATATATGTCAACAGTCTTCTCTTAATCCTTCCTATTCTATTTTTTATCACGTTTTCTTAATATTTTCTTATCTTAAAGCTTTTCTAAATCATGCTCTTAATTTTTCCTTAGTTTGTTTTCTAGATAAGGCAACTAACCAGATAATCTTAGTCTTTATTAATATATGGCAACAGTCTTCTCTTAATCCTTCCTATTCTATTTTTTATCACGCTTTCTTAATATTTTTTTGATCTTAAAGCTTTTAATTTCCCCTTAGTTTGTTTTCTAGATAAGGCAACTAACCAGATAATCTTAGTCTTTATTAATATATGGCAACAGTCTTCTCTTAATCCTTCCTATTCTATTTTCTATCACGCTTTCTTAATATTTTCTTATCTTAAAGCTTTTCTATATCAAGCTCTTAATTTCCTCTTAGTTTGTTTTCTAGATAAGGCAACTAACCAGATACTCTTTGATCATTTTTTTGTATATGTCAAGTCTCCTTTTAATCTTTCCTATTCTATTCTTTATCACGTTTTCTTAATATTTTCTGATCTTAAAACTTTTCTATATCACACTCTCAACCAACTAAATAATCTTGCGTAGTGTTTTGTAAGTATGGCAAAAGTCTCCTATTCTATTCTGTACCACGTTTTCCTAATACATTTTCTCTCAAGTCTTTTGTATAGCACGATCTTTCAAAACAATTTCTCTAAGGCTATTTTTTAACACGTTTTCTGAGCTATAGTTTCGCTTATAAATATGTCAAGACTCTCCTTCCTTTTCTATTCTGTAACACGTTTTCCTAATATATCTTCTCTTAAATCTTTTGTATAATATGATCTTTTAATATAATTTCTCTAAGCCTATTTTTTTAACACGTTTTCTTAGCTATAGTTTCGCTTATAAGTATGTCAAGACTCTCCTTCCTATTCTATTATGTAACACGTTTTCCTAATATATCTTCTCTTAAGTCCTTTGCATAACACGATCTTTTAACACAATTTCTCAAAGGCTATTTTTAACACGTTTTCTTAGCTATAGTTTCGCTTAGAGTACCGAGGTAATTCCATAAGATCACCTCCCCTTAAGATACCCTCAAAAATATGTCAAGACTCTCCTTCCTATTCTATTATGTAACACGTTTTCCTAATATATCTTCTCTTAAGTCCTTTGCAAAACACGATCTTTTAAAACAATTTCTCAAAGGCTATTTTTAACACGTTTTCTAAGCTATAGTTTCGCTTAGAGTACCGAGGTAATTCCATAAGATCACCTCCCCTTAAGATATCCTCAAAAATATGTCAAGACTCTCCTTCCTATTCTATTATGTAACACGTTTTCCTAATATATCTTCTCTTAAATCTTTTGTATAACACGATCTTTTAATATAATTTCTCAAAGGCTATTTTTAACACGTTTTCTAAGCTATAGTTTCGCTTAGAGTACCGAGGTAATTCCATAAGATCACCTCCCCTTAAGATATCCTCAAAAATATGTCAAGACTCTCCTTCCTATTCTATTATGTAACACGTTTTCCTAATATATCTTCTCTTAAATCTTTTGTATAACACGATCTTTTAATATAATTTCTCAAAGGCTATTTTTAACACGTTTTCTAAGCATTAGTTTCGCTTAGAGTACCGAGGTAATTCCATAAGATCACCTCCCCTTAAGATATCCTCAAAAATATGTCAAGACTCTCCTTCCTATTCTATTCTGTAACACGTTTTCCTAATATATCTTCTCTTAAATCTTTTGTATAACACGATCTTTTAATATAATTTCTCAAAGGCTATTTTTAACACGTTTTCTTAGCTATAGTTTCGCTTAGAGTACCGAGGTAATTCCATAAGATCACCTCCCCTTAAGATATCCTCAAAAATATGTCAAGACTCTCCTTCCTATTCTATTCTGTAACACGTTTTCCTAATATATCTTCTCTTAAATCTTTTGTATAACACGATCTTTTAATATAATTTCTCAAAGGCTATTTTTAACACGTTTTCTAAGCTATAGTTTCGCTTAGAGTACCGAGGTAATTATATAAGATCACCTGCCTTAACACGTTTTCCTAATATATCTTCTCTTAAATCTTTTGTATAACACGATCTTTTAACACAATTTCTCAAAGGCTATTTTTAACACGTTTTCTTAGCTATAGTTTCGCTTAGAGTACCGAGGTAATTCCATAAGATCACCTCCCCTTAAGATACCCTCAAAAATCTCTACTGTGTATCTTTCGGGTTATAAAACGTCTCTCTTTGTAGGCTTAGTTGCTTTAGGTTACTGCGTTGTCTTGCCTCAATGACTATCTGGACTCTATTATTTATATATTGTCTCGCTTCCATTATTCACACCACGTCCTATATCTATCATTCATGCTCCGTCCCGCCTTCATTATTCTTCTATCTTACTCTATCATTCACTATTCATACTGCCTTCTCTCCTTCATTTATACAGTCTCTATCATTGAATATTCACACACTGCCTCAGCTCTTTGATTTATACAGTTTCTATCGTTCATTATTTAAACATGACCTTATCTCTTTAACTCATACCTTCTCATATCGTTCCTTCATAATATTCTGCCTCATCTTTTTTTCCTTCATTCACGCTTTCTATCATTCATTCATACACGGTTCAATCTCTATCATAACTACCTCATCTCTTTCATTCATACCGTCTCATATCGTTCCTTCATAATATTCTGCCTCATCTTTTTTTCCTTCATTCACTCTATTATTCATTCATACACCGTTCAATCTCTATCATAACTACCTCATCTCTTTCATTCATACCGTCTCATATCTTTCCTTCATAATATTCTGCCTCATCTTTTTCCTTCATTCACTCTATTATTCATTCATACACCGTTCAATCTCTATCATAACTACCTCATCTCTTTCATTCATACCGTTTCATATCGTTCCTTCATAATATTCTGCCTCATCTTTTTTTCCTTCATTCACGCTTTCTATCATTCATTCATACACGGTTCAATCTCTATCATAACTACCTCATCTCTCTAATTGATACCGTTTCATATCTTTCCTTCATAATATTCTGTCTCATCTTTTTTCCCTTCATTCACCCTCTCTATCATTCATTCATACATGGTTCAGTCTCTATCATAACTACCTCATCTCTCTAATACATTCACTCTATCATTCATTCATTCATACAGCGTCCCGTTTCTATTAGTTAGTCTATTCACTGCCTCACCTTCCAATTTGTTCAATTCATACACCTCTCTATCATTTAATATCCATACACTATCTCATTTGTCATTCAACACGTCTACCATTCAAACAGCCTCCCATTTCCACTGGTAGTCATATATTGCCTTAAATCTTTCCTTAATACACCATCTTTATCATTCATTGCCCATACACTATCTCTCTCTCATTAACTGTTCATACTCTACCTCATCTCCTCAATCATATAGGTCTATCATTCATACAGCGTCCCATTTCCATTAGACTTTCCTTCAAACACCGTCTCTCTCTCTCTCTCTCTCTCTCTCTCTCTCTCTCTCTCTCTCTCTCTCTCTCTCTCTCTCTCTCTCTCTCTCTCTCTCTCTCTCTCTCTCTCAAATATTATTCATACGGGGCCGCATCTCATTCAATCATACACTGTCTATCATACCTTCTCTATCACTAATTATTATTCAAAAACGGCTTTATCATTCATCGTCCCATTTCCATTTGTCATATATCATCCCATCTCTTCCCTTCACACACCGTCTATATCAGTCACCCATTCCCTCTTCTCTATCATTCATAAACGATCCCATTTCCTTCATTCTTACACAATCCTTCTTCTTTCCTTCATAATATCATCCCATCTCTTTCCTTCACACACCGTCTACATCATAAACCCCCCATTTCCTTCATTCATGCACTATCCCACTTCTTTCATTCATTATATCGTCCCATCTCTTTCCTTCACACACCGTCTACATCATTCACACACTCCATCGTCTCCATCTCATATTTTTGGTATACAATCATAAAACGCTACTACGATGGTTCCGGATTTTGTTTGTTATTTCTGCGTCAGTAAACTCCCTCACAACTCACATGTTATACGAGCACACCCGCAGCGTTATCACAATCTCATCTACCTGGGCTGATGTTATCTCAGGTGTATCTTTTACCTACGTGGATGTTCTCTCCTACACCAACCTGGGAAGTGAATTTGTGGACTCACTTCATATCACTCGTTAACTTCTTTGGCTAATTCCTCACCTCACTTCTTCCATTGTACGTATTTATAGGGTCGTATAAGACATTTCGGCGCCCAAGAACACATATTTGACAAGGCTTTCGTGGGAGTTGTGGGCATTTCCAAGAGTAAGTAAGTAAGTAAGTAAGTAAGTAAATATTTATTGCCTTTAAAATATAAGAATATTGTTATATATAAACATAACATAAAACATGGCAATGGCACAGCCTGTCAAGCCGAAGCTTCCCGACAGACATGGAATTATATTATTTTATTTAATGTTTACATTGGCACAAAATTGGTACCTAATATATTATTAACTAACGTATAGAACAATAAGAATAATTATAATAATATGTTGCTGAAAATAACAATAACAATATCAATTATAATAATAATAATAATAATAATAATAATAATAATAATAATAATAATAATAATAATAATAAACATTACACTTGTGAAACTAAGTTCATATCACACACTACATTTGATTACTACTTTGACAAATATATAAATAAGTTTTCACAGATTTTTTTAAAAATGGATAAATTTATATGATTGAGAAGAGTCTTAATATGTAGAGGCAATGAATTCCACATTTGGGGACCTGAGTATAATATACTGTGCTTAAAGAGAGAAGTTCTGAACTGTGGACATATGAGATTGATATCATTACCTCGAATGTTGTATGAGGTGTGTACCAGTCTGAAAGGCTGACCTCCACAATACTGTGTAAGGCACTTGTAAATGCTTAACAATAAAAAATATTTATGAATATTTGGAAAGCTAAGAAAATTTTGTGTATTAATTATATTTCGTGTTGACTCAAACCTACTCATATAGAATATACTCCTAAAAATTTTATTTTGAGCTACTGATATTTTCTTAATGAAGGACTGCCAAGTACAGGCCCAGACTGATACACAATAGGTGAGATGGGGATAACAAAGTGTGTAATAAATACTAGTGAGGGATTCAGGTGTGAGATTATTGCGGACTCTGTATAAAATACCGCACATCCTTGCTAATTTATTTGTGACAAATGAAATATGTTGATTCCAATTCATATTCTCATCTATGTAAACACCCAAAAAGTTTGTGAAATTTACTCTGTCTAATGTGTTTCCCTCTATGGTTATAGAAGGAATGTTATATTGTAATGAACGATTTTGAAAAAATATGTAGTATGACCCTGGTGGTAGTCTGACCCTTCTTCTGTAACATGATTCTGAAGAGACACTCATTAGAACACGACTGACCCCCTCTTTGACCTTTAGAAATAGCTGATGTGAGAAGCGAAACTGTCTAACAATACCAAACTAAACACTTCATCTCACTCCCTAACTTCAATAACTATGTACTCACTTCACTACTTCCATTGTACGCATTTCTAAACCCTTCATATCACTAACTTCATTGCCTACTTCCTCACTTCACTACTTCCATTATACATATTTCTAAACAAAAACAAACAAGGAAAATAAGTCTTACTGCATACCAAACACTCACAGCTGATGTCTTTATCCCACATCCCTGTTAAGCTTCAGTGTAAGACGTGGATGTGAGGATGTTAGTGTTAAGAGCATAGGAACATAAGGCCTATAATACCTGTTAAATGTGATATGGAAATGCAGGGAGCTCTTGTTAGTCTGGGATAATAATATACTTTCCTGCCTTCAGAATACAATAACGGTGTCTTTTTTCTTCAGTTAATAGTATCCTGTTTTCAATAATTCGAAATACTGCAATTCTCTGTCCAGGGCAAAGAAAAGAGGAGATAGAGAAGAACAAGAAATGCGGTACAGAAGATGATAATGAAGAAGTAGAGGATGAAAAGAAATACAGGGGAAGAAGAAGAAGAAGAAGAAGAAGAAGAAGAAGAAGAAGAAGACGAAGAAGAGGAGGAGTCTGGGATTCTATATACTTTCCTGCCTTCAGAATATAACAATGGTGTCTTTTTTTGCAGGTAATAATATCCTGTTTTCAATAATTCGAAATAGTGCAATTCTGTGTCCAGCGCAATACGGGTTAACGCAATCATTCGTGCAACACTTAACCAACACACTGATTTTCTTTGTTATTAAAAGTATGACGCAAGTATGTCGGGATGAAAGTGACTGAAAGTGATACATGAGGAACTGAACGAAGATGAAAAAGTACAGATAAGATAATTTCAGTATAGATAAGATAATGTCAAGTATATCAACAAATCTCTCGAACTGAATCTAACCCTCTCTTTCGGTTTCTCTTACTTTCCTCTTAGTGGGAGCGATTCAAAGCGATATAGAAGAAGAAAGAAGAAGAAGAAAGAAAGAAAGAAAGGATGATGAAGATGACAAAGAAGAAAAGCGATACAAAAGAAGGATAAAAGAAGAAAGGCGATACAGAGGAACAAGAAAAGCGATACAGAAGATGGTAACGAAGAAGAAGTAGAGGATGAAAAGAAATACAGAAGAAGAAGAAGAAGATGGTGAAGAAGAAGAAGAAGAAGAAGAAGAAGAAGAAGAAGAAGAGGAGGAGGAAGAAAAAGAAAAGAATGAAAAAGGAGAAGAAGAGGAAGAAGAGAGAGAAGAACAACAACAGAAACAACAAGGAGGAGGAAGAAAAAGAAAAAAATGAAAAAGGAGAAGAAGAGGAAGAAGAGAGAAAACAAGAACAACAACAGAAACAACAACAAGAACTCGAGCCGACTTTTATTTCCTTGAACGGTCAGATTAACTTAAAAATAAAATAAAATAAAATAATAATAATAATAATAATAATAATAATAATAATAATAATAATAATAATAACAATAACAACCTTACCACCACCACACGACATTTCAATACCCTGTTACTTTACCTCCCCCCCCCCCCCTCCCCCCCATGTATAACTTCCCCACCACGGCCGGACATAATTACTCCGGCGATCATTAATATTAAAGAGGCGACAATATAACAAGTGTGATTATGTAACGAGATCAGACGAGGAAAAAAAATATTACATGGAAGATTATGTTTAATTGATGTTTTAATGGAAGTCTCTGCGATGGATATATTTTTTTTTTTAATGGAAGTATTTTTAGTGGAGGTTAATCTTAATAGGAAGTTATCTTTAATGGAAGTTTATCTTTAATGGAAAATGTGACGTGGATCTTTATTTATCTTTAATTCTTGTTTGAGAGAGAGAATACTAAGTGATACAGATGCACACGTGTTCACACACACACACACACACACACACACACACACACACACACTCACACTCGCAGAATGACACACAATTATTAGGGTGTCCATTTACATCCCTTGTCTCATTAAGTGTGTGTGTGTGTGTGTGTGTGTGTGTGTGTGTGTGTGTGTCGCAAAGGACTAAGCAAATTCACTTACACTAGATAACTGAACAGAGAGAGAGAGAGAGAGAGAGAGAGAGAGAGAGAGAGAGAGAGAGAGAGAGAGAGAGAGAGAGAGAGAGAGAGAGAGAGAGAGAGAATAATAACAAAGAATAAAACAACAACCACATACCGATATAATAATAGTAATACAAATAATAAAAGTAGTACGGTAGTAGCAGTAGTAGTAGTAGAAGTAGTAGAAGTAGTAGTGGTAGTAGTAATAATAATAATAATAATAATAATAATAATAATAATAATAATAATAATAATAATAATAATAATAATAATAATAATAATAATAATACTCTCTCAGTCGATGTGATTATTAATTCAAGTGTTTCTCATGTAATGACATTTGGAACACACACACACACACACACACACACACACACACGTCACCCACGCTTCCCCGACAAACATGTATATAAAGCCTTGTCAAACTATCACTAGGCTCGTCAAGCTACCCATGGAAGTACTAACACAACTTCTACCAAAGCCTTGTCAAACTATCACAAGGCTCATAACACTACGCATGGAAATACCCACAACCACTACGAAAGCCTTATCAAACTATCACTATAGGCTCAAAACATTAGTACGCAATGGAAATACAAACACAACAACCTCTACAAAAGCCTTGTCAAACTATCACTAGGCTCATAAAACTACCCATGGAAATACTAACACAAAAACCTCTACCAAAGCCTTGTCAAACTATCACTAGGCTCATAAAACTACCCATGGAAATACTAACACAAAAACCTCTAGCAAAGCCTTGTCAAACTATCACTAGGCTCATAAAACTACCCATGAAAATACTAACACAACAACCTCTAGCAAAGCCTTGTCAAACTATCACTAGGCTCATAAAACTACCCATGGAAATACTAACACAACAACCTCTACCAAAGCCTTGTCAAACTATCACTAGGCTCGTAACACTACCCATGGAAATACAAACACAACAACCTCTAGCAAAGCCTTGTCAAACTATCACTAGGCTCATAAAACTACCCATGGAAATACTAACACAACAACCTCTACCAAAGCCTTGTCAAACTATCACTAGGCTCGTAACACTACCCATGGAAATACAAACACAACAACCTCTACGAAAACCTTATCCAATGCAGGTGTGAGAGCCCTGAAATGCTGGAGAACACGTGCATCAGACAATGTTTAGAGAGAGAGCCTTATCACACTATCAGTAGACTCATGAACATACCCATGGAAATACCCACAACACAACAGCCTCAACGAAAGCCGCATCCGTGATTCGTTTAAGTGTAAGGTTGGTATTGTCAGATGCTCCCACCCCTTACACCAACTATTTCCAAAGGTCAAAAAAGGAGGTTAATCGAGTTCTAATGCGTGTTCTTTTAAGTTCACGGTACAGAAGGCGACTCAGACTACCACCATGGTCATAAAAGTACCCCTGGAAATGCCCTTAACTCCCACGAAAGACTAGTAAATTACGTGCTCTTGGGCGCAGAAGTGTTTAAAAATATGGCCCTATGCCCCGGTATGTTGGAGGATAGGGACTTCAGACAATTGGTTGGTATTTTAAGACATATTTACTTCCCACATCAACTATTTCTAAAGGTCAAAGAGGGGGTCAATCGGATTCTAATGAGTGTTTCTTTAGGTTTACGGTACAGAGGAAGGGTCAGACTACCACCAGGGTTATAAAACTACTCCTGGAAATGCCTACAACTCCTACGAAAGCCTTGCCAAATATGTGAACTTGGGCGACGATATAAAAAGGTCAGTATTATAAGATACTTTTGCTTCTCACATCAGGTATTTCTAAAGGTCAAAGAGGGGGTCAATCGGATTCTAATGAGTGTTTCTTTAGGTTTACGGTACAGAGGAAAGGTCAGACTACCACCAGGGTCATGAAACTACTCCTGGAAATGCCTACAACTCCTACGAAAGCCTTGTCAAATATGTGAACTTGGGCGACGATATAAAAAGGTCAGTATTATAAGATACTTTTGCTTCTCACATCAGCTATTTCTAAAGGTCAAAGAGGGGGTCAATCGGATTCTAATGAGTGTTTCTTGAGGTTCACGGTACAGAGGAAGGGTCAGACTACCACCAGGGTCATAAAACTACTACTGGAAATGCCTACAACTCCTACGAAAGCCTTGCCAAATATGTGAACTTGGGCGACGATATAAAAAGGTCAGTATTATAAGATACTTTTGCTTCTCACATCAGCTATTTCTAAAGGTCAGAGAAGGGATCAATCGGGTTTTAATGAGTGTTTCTTTAGGTTCACGGTACAGAGGAAGGGTCAGACTACCACCAGGGTCATAAAACTACCCCTGGAAATGCCTACAACTCCTACGAAAGCCTTGTCAAATATGTGAACTTGGGCGACGATATAAAAAGGTCAGTATTATAAGACCTTTTGCTTCTCACATCAGCTATTTCTAAAGGTCAAAGAAGGGATCAATCGGGTTTTAATGAGTGTTTCTTTAGGTTCACGGTACAGAGGAAGGGTCAGACTACCACCAGGGTCATAAAACTACCCCTGGAAATGCCTACAACTCCTACGAAAGCCTTGTCAAATATGTGTTCTTGGGCGGCGAGATGTCTAATAATATGACCCTAAAATATACCAGTTTTTCCTTTGATGTGGTGCTAATCTTACGCAGCTTTATAAGAGTGATGGCATGGCTAAGGATTCTAACCACACATGTAGGGGTCTCTTTGTATTAATTTTTGTGTATAACTCTGATCAACCTTCCTGGCTGCATATGTTGCCGTCTATAATAACAGTCACCTACATATTTACCCCCCCCCCCTTCCCCCAACTCTTCAGGACACGTCACTAACACCTGGATGGTTTATGTTGCTGGTGTATGTGTGTGTGTGTGTGTGTGTGTGTGTGTTGATACGGCGGCATGACAGGCAGGTGTTACATGTTAGGAGGGTCACACACACACACACACACACACACACACGTGTCACATGTAATTCCCAACCAGGCAAAGCGGATGTCATGTGTGTGTGTGTGTGTGTGTGTGTGTGTGTGTGTGTGTGTTTAAGGGAAGGTTGAAATCTAACGTTTTCTTCAAGGGAACCTGACCTTTTTTATTTAAGAGAACGTTCAACGAGATTATTTTAAGAAACGTTTAATTTGTACGTTTTTTTCCTTAGAGGAGGAAACGTTTAAGTTTAATGAAGTCTTTCGCAATCAAGTATATTTTTTTCTTTCTTTAATCTTTCTTATATTTTTGGTTCTCAGTGTTAAGAGAATGGAGAATATATGTAAGTCACACACACACACACACACACACTTACACACCTGGGACCCCAAGACCAGGTAACACAATCACAGGTGAAAGGTGTGTGTGTGTGTGTGTGTGTGTGTGTGTGTGTGTGTGTGTGTGTGTGTGTGTTATGTATCGAAAACTAAAACGAGAAAAAAAAAAAGAACGAAGACAAGAACGAGGAGGAGGAGGAAGAGGAGGAGGAGAAGAAAGAGGAAGAAGAGGAGGAGGAGGAAGAGGAGGTGTGCAAAGGGAGAGGAAGAGTGAGGGGAGAGGAAGCTGCGTCGGTGGAGAGGAAATAATGAAGGAAAGGAGGGGAGAGAGAGAAAGTGGAAAAGGGGAGAAGGAGGGAAGGAAAGGAGGGGAGAAGGAGGAGGACGAGAGAGGGGGAGAGAGGGAGAGGGGAGAGAGGGAGGAGAAAGGGATAATTACATGAGAGAGAAGGAGGGAACGGAGAGGAAGGAGGGGGAGGAGAGGGGAGAGGGGAGTAAATTGGCAAAGAGGAGGGAAGAGGGAGGGAAGAAGAGGGGAGAACTTTTATTAAAGGAAGGGATAAAAGGAGAAAAGGGGAGAGAAGAAAGATGAACAGAGGGGAAGGGGAGAGGAGAGAAGGGTTGAGGTAAGAGAAGAGGGGAGGAGAGGGGAGGAAGAGGGGAGGAAGAGAGGGGAGGAAGAGGGGAAATTGCTATGGGGAGGAGGAGGAGGAGGAGGAGATTTTGAGAGGTAAGTGGTATGAGGGTAGAGAGAGGAGAGGAGGAGGAGGAGGAGGAGGAGGAGAGAAGATTCCATGATAACAGAGATGAGAGCGTATAATTTTCCTCCTTTCTTTCCTCCTTTTTTTTCTTTCTTTTTATCTCTCCTTATCATTTTTTCCTCTCTCTCTCTCTCTCTCTCTCTCTCTCTCTCTCTCTCTCTCTCTCTCTCTCTCTCTCTCTCTCTCTTGAGTTTATTCGTTTTCATTCCTCTACTCCTTTCTTTATTTTCCTTCCTTCCCTCCTTCCTTTTTTCCTCTCTTCCATTTTTTTCTTTCTTCAAATTCTTTCTTCCTTTCTTCCCTCCATTTCCCGTTTTCTTCCTCAGTTCTCAATTCTCTTTCCTCCATCAACTTTTTTCCCTCCCTCCTTTCTTTCTATTATTGCTCCTCCTTCCTCTTTCCCTCTCCTTCCATTCTTCTTCCTTCCTCCACTTCCTCTTTCGCCTCATAAATCCTCCTTTCTTCCTTGTTTCCTCCTCTTCCTCCCTTCTATAATTCTTCATTCTCTCCTTCCTTCCCTTCCTTTCCTTCTTTTTCATTGTATAATCCTTCTCCTCCTCCTCTTCCTCCCTCCTATAATTCTTCATTCTCTCCTTCCTTCCTTTTCTTTCCTTCTTTTCCATCGTATAATCCTCCTCCTCCTCCTCTTCCTCCCTCCTATAATTTTTCATTCTCTCCTTCCTTCCCTTCCTTTCCTTCTTTTCCATCGTATAATCCTCCTCCTCCTCCTCCTCTTCTTCCTCCTCCTCCTCCCTTCACACACACATATTCCTTCCCTTTTACCTCCCTTCCCTTCCTCTTTCCTTTTTTTTTCCTCCTTCTCTCCCTCTCCCCTCTTTCGCAGTTTTTACCCTTCTCATTTTTTCCTCCTCTCCCTTTTTTTTTCTTTCTCTCTCTCTCTCTCTCCCTGTGAATATTTCCTCCTCCCTCCTTCCTCCACATAAAAATACCTCCTCCCTCTTTCCCCTTTCGTAAAACTATTTCTCTTCCCTCCCTCTCCTCCCTCCCTTCCTTCCTTCCTTCCTCTCCCTCTCCCTCTCTCTCTCTCTCTCTCTCTCTCTCTCTCTCTCTCTCTCTCTCTCTCTCTCTCTCTCTCTCTCTCTCTCCTTCCTTATCTCTCTCTTTCTCTCTCCTTCCTTCTTTATCTCTGACTGAGTTGTATTTTTCCTCCTCCTCCTCCTCCTCCTCTCCTCTCCTTCCTTCTTTCCTTCCTTTCGTGTTTCCATATTTCCTTCCTTCTTTCTCTCTGCTTTCCTTAATTCCCTTCTTTTCTCTAATTCCTTTCTTTCGTCTTTACATTTCATCTTCATTTCTTCTCTTTTTCTACATTTTCTCATTCCCTTATTTCCTTCCTTCCTGTTCAATCTCTCTCTCTCTCTCTCTCTCTCTCTCTCTCTCTCTCTCTCTCTCTCTCTCTCTCTCTCATTACTTTTTCTTTCGTCTTCTTTTTCCTTTCCGCATCTTTGAGAAACGAGAAATTGTCTGTTATCTTGCTAATGTTCTTCCCCCCCCCCCTCCCATTTCCTTCCTTCTTCACTTCCTTCCTTCCTCCCATTCTTTCCTCCCTTCCTTCCTTCTTTCTTTTATTTTTCAACTTTCTCAACATATAATCTTCCAAGTATTTTTTGTCATTCCTTTTTTTTTTAACTTTCCCTCCTCTTTTTTTCATTCCATCTCTCCTTCATTCCTTCCTTCCTTCCATCCTCCTAGTATTTTTTGTCCTTCCTTCCTTTTTTTTCAACTTTCCCTCCTCTTTTCTTCCTTCCATCTCTCCTTCCTTCCTTCCTTCCTTCCTTCCTTCCTTCCTTCCATCCTCCTAGTATTTTTTGTCCTTCCTTCCTTTTTTTTCAACTTTCCCTCCTCTTTTCTTCATTCCATCTCTCCTTCCTTCCTTCCTTCCTTCCATCCTCCTAGTATTTTTTGTCCTTCCTTCCTTTTCTTTCAACTTTCCCTCCTCTTTTTTTCATTCCATCTCTCCTTCCTTCCTTCATTCCTTCCATCCTCCTAGTATTTTTTGTCCTTCCTTCCTTTTCTTTCATTTTTTTCAACTTTCCCTCCTCTTTTCTTCATTCCATCTCTCCGTTCTTTCTTTCCTTCTCTCTTTTTCCCTTTCCTTCCTCTCCCTCTCTTCTTTTTCCAACTTTCTCTACATTCCATCTCTCCTTCATTCCTTCCTTCCTTCTAGTCTTTCCTTTCTTTCCTTCTCTCTTTTTCCCTTTCCTTCCTCTCCCTCTCTTCTTTTTCCAACTTTCTCTACATTCCATCTCTCCTTCCTTCCTTCCTTCTAGTCTTTCCTTTCTTTCCTTCTCTCATTTTCCCTTTCCTTCCTTTCCCTCTCTTTTTCTTCCTTCCTTTTCCACTATTCCTTCTTCCTTAATTATCATCATCAGTCTTCGTTAGTACATTTCCTTAACACACAGAGAAGAAAAAAATAAAATACTCAAAAATGAACAACAAAAACTCACAAGTAAAAAATAAATAAATAAAATGAAGCAAAAAAAGAATGTGAACTATTTTATGAACTTAAAGAGAGAATTTCCACTTTACTGACGTCAGAGAGAGAGAGAGAGAGAGAGAGAGAGAGAGATGAATATGCTAATCAAGAGAACAAAAAGGACAGGAAAACTTAGAAAACGAGAGAGAGAGAGAGAGAGAGAGAGAGAGAGAGAGAGAGAGAGAAGATAAACACAATAAACAAAAACAATAATAAACACCTTAATTAAAATACAGGTAAACAAACAAGTAACGGGGAAGGAATAATTAAACCTCACCTGTCCCTTTTACCTGTAGGGGAGGAGAGGGGGAGAGAGGGGGAGAAGGAGGGATAGGGGGGGAAGGAGAAGGGGGAAGACGAGAGGGGAGAGGTAGAACGAAGGGGAGTATGGGAACAAAAAAAGGAGATTGAGAAGAAGGGGGATAATGGGTAGTAACGAAGAAGGGGAATGGGAGGGAAGGAAGAGGAAGAAGAGAGGTGAATCAGAAGAGTTAAGTAAGGAAAGAAAGAAGAAACGAAGGGAATGGAAGAGAGAAGGTGGAAAAAAAGAGGAAGGAGAAAAAGAGGGTAAAGGAAGGAATAGACGTAAAGGCAGAAGGGGGATGGGGAGAGGGAAGGTGAAGGGAGAAAGGAAGGAGAAAAAAGGATAATGGGAGGAAGAAAGGGAAGGGAAGAAGGGTGAAAAGAGAGGGGAAGGAGAGAGGAGGAAATAAAGAAGGGAATAAGAGAAGAAAGATCAGGGAAGGAAGGGGAGAAGAGGGGAAGGTGAAAGATGGAGGAAAGAAGAAAAAGGGGAATGGAAGAAGAAAAGTAAGGGAAAGAAAGGGGAAGAGAGGGAAGATGAAGGAAGGAAGGAAGGAGAAAAGAGGATAATAGGAGAAAGGGAAGGGAAGAAGGGGAAAAGAGAGAGGGGAAGGAGAGAGGGAAGGTGAAAGGAGGAAAGAAGAAAAAGGGGAATGGGAGAAGGTCAGGAAAGAAAGGGGAGAAGAGGGAAATGGAAGAGGGGTGATGGAAGGAAGGGAAAAAGGAAAGGAAGGGGAGAGGAAAGGGGAGTGAAAATTGGAAGGGGAAAAAAGGGAATGGGAGACTGAAAGGGAAGGGAAGAAAGGGGAAACGAGTGGAATGGAAGAGGAATTATGGAAGGAAGGGAAAAAGGAAAGGAAGGGAAGAGAGAAGGTGAAGGAAGAAAGGAAGGAAAAAGAGGGGAATGGGAGAAAGAAAGGGAAGGAAAGAAGGAGGGAAAAGAGGGGAAGGGAAAGCAGAAGGAGAAGGGAAAGAAGGGAAAAACAGAATGGGAAAAGATAAGGAAAGAAAAAAGGAAAAGAGGGAAATAGGAGAGGGAAGGAAGGAGGGAAAGAAAGGGAGGTGAAGGAAAATGACGAAGGGAAGGAAATCGAAGGAAAGAGAAGGGAAAGAGAAGAAAGAAGGGAGGAGGAGGAGGAGGAGGAGGAGATAAGGAAGGTAATGTAATATGGAGAGGAAAAAAAAACTAAGTGGAGAGAAGAGGGGAAGAAAGGAGGTAAAAAGGGAATGAGGAAGAGGAAGAGGAAGAGGATGAGGTCAGGGGAGGAAGAGGAAGGGAAGAGGAAGTGAAGGGAGGTCTAAAAGAGAGGGAGGAAGAGGAAGAGGAGAGAGAGAGAGAGAGAGAGGGGAAAGAGAAAAGAATAAATCAGGAGAGGAAGGTAAGGGGAAAGAAGAGGAAGAAGAGGGGAAGAGGAGGAGGAGGACGAGGAGGAGGAGGAGGAAAGGAAAATGAACAAACAAAGATATGGAGAAAGAGAAGAGAGATGAGGCACAAGAGAGGGAAGAGAAGAGGAGGAGGAGGAGGAGAGAAGAGGGGCTTACCTAAAGAGAAAAAAGGGGAGGAAGGGGGAGAGAACAGCCCTTGTTTGGGGGATTAAGGGAAGGGGAGAGAAAGGGGAGGAGGAGGAGGAGGAGGAGGAGGAGGAGGGAGGAACGGGATTATATGAAGACTTGAGAGAAAGAGGAGGAGGAGGAGGAGGAGGAGGAGATAATCGTTAGTACAGAGAGGGGAATGAGGGGAAGAGAAGGGAGAAAGAGGAGGAGGAAGAGGAAGAGGAAGAGGGGGGAGGGGGACGAGGGGAGGCTTAACTAATAGGAAAGGGGAGATAAGGGGAAGCACCTTATCTTGGGGGGGAGGAGGAGGAGGAGGAGGAGGAGGAGGAGGAGGAGGAGAGAGGGGTTAAAAGTGGAAGAGGGGTGAGGAGAATTCAGCCCCCCTCTTCCTCCTCCTCCTTCCTCCTCTTCCTCCTCCTCTTCTTCCTCTCCTACTTTGTTTCCTTCCTCCTTTATCTTACCTCCTCCTCCTCCTCCTCCTCCCTCTCTCCCTCTTTTATCTCTCTCCCTCCTATCTTCTTCTCTCTCTCTCTCTCTCTCTCTCTCTCTCTCTCTCTCTCTCTCTCTCTCTCTCTCTCTCTCTCTTCCTTCCCTTGAGAGAGAGAGAGAGAGAGAGAGAGAGAGAGAGAGAGAGAGAGAGAGAGCCGGCCTTGCAAGAACGGAAATGAAAGGAACGATAAAGTAGACAGTGTGATAAAGGAGAAAGAGGGGAAGAAGAAGGGAGAATAAAGGGAGAGGAAATGAGAGGAAAATAAAGAATGGGAAGAGAGGAGGAGGAGGAGGAGGAGGAGGAAGGGCGCGTGTATGAATAGGACAGAAGAATATTGAAAGAGAAAGAGAAAGAGAAAGAGAGGAGAGAAAAATAGATAGAGAGAGAGAGAGAGAGAGAGAGAGAGAGTATAGGCGCACCTGACAATCACCAAATTCGGGAATACAAACTTGGCGGAGGGACTTTTTTGGCAGCCATAGCCGGTAACGGGCTAAAGAGTAGCCTATCCAGATATTTTGTTTTTATTTATTAATGATCCACGAGACATCCTAGAGTTAGATCAAAGTATGTGCTTATCTTTGTATTCATTCATACACACACTGGTAATATTTCTGTGGTGTCTGATTCACTTGTTTGAGTGAAATTCTATTGTGAAAAACAGTCACATATTCATGTCACTAGTAAAAATGAAACTAGTAATGAAAGTTTTGCCACCATGAAATATACTCAAATAGATAAATATGAAACCTCACTTAGTCACAATAAGTGACATCACCTGCTTTGCGCAGTAAAAATACGCTATTTGTGGTATCTGACACTCGCAAAATGGCGCATTGGCTGGCTCGGGCCTGCGGGCTACAGCCTCAACGTTGCCAGACTGTCGTACTCAGCCGATTATATTTCCCGACTTCCACCCCCAAACTGTCTTCTGGGCTCCAATAACGAAACTAATTTATAGTTATCGTTAAAAGAGTTAGATCCTGATGTTTCTTGGCAATAGTTAGGCGTCAGAAACCGGTAAATACTGTGCTCTGAGTACGATGATCTGGCAACGGTGGCTGTACGTATTTTCATATTATTGTTCTGTTGCTTATTCAATGTTCTGTTCAAGAAAAAGAATACCCATAATTTTAGTAAGTTTTTGGTTATAAGGATTCTTTACGAAATACAACTATAACATTACCTTCTACTAGTTAGGAAACGTACTGAATCCTGGATCGGCTACAGTGATGTTAGGTGCGCCTATTGGCAGGACGCCCTTGATGACGGCCTGGACACTGTCGCGGTAGCCCTGGACATACCGGGTGCCCTTGACAGGGTGTGGCACGGAGGTCTCCTTGAGAAACTCCGTGCTAAGGGCATTCAAGTCGACCTCCTTCAGCTCCTGGGAGACTACCTTCAAGGAAGGACCCTCCAGGTTGTCGTCAACGGACAGGCGTCCGAGTCCTTGCCAGTGGAGGCATGAGTGCCACAAGGCTCAGTGCTGGAGCCAGTTTTGTGGAATATATATGTGGACGACCTTCTTCGGTAGCTGCCAGCAGTCTCAGCTTACGCTGATGACTGCACTCTCACCTGCACCTACCCCAGACAAGACAGTGGACGAGCTGCTGACGAGATCAATCAGCATCTGAGGGTGCTACAGGAGTGGGGTGCCCGCTGACAGGTAACCTTTGCCCCAGAGAAGACCCAGGCAATGGTGGTCTCTCGATCCCCCACTGCCGGGCCAGCAGTGGAGGGAAAGCTAAGCTTTGGTGGCGTCCCCCTCCCACTCCAGGAATCCGTCAAGATTCTGGGAGTGGAAGTGGATCGAGGGCTACGGTTTGACAGCCACATCAAACACATTGCCCAAAAGGCCTCCCACAGAGTCTCCTGCCTGCGAAGGGTGGCCAGCTTCCTCGACAGAAAAGGGAGGCTGTTGCTCTACAAGACCCAGATACGGCCTTAATTAGAGTATGCTGCCCTCTCTTGGATGTCGTGTGCTACCTCGCACAGCGGGAGATTCGACGCCATCCAGAAACGGGTACTGCGGCTGGTGGATGCTGCAGACCTCCCAACCGGGCCGGAAACTCTCAGCTCCGTCAACTCCCTGGAACACCGCAGGGATGTAGCTGCTCTTGTGGTGTTTCACAAGGCACAAGTGCAAGGAGTGCCACATCTGGCGGGCCTACGCCAACCTCCGAGAGTCACCACGCGGGACACGAGAACGGTGCTATCCCGTGGTGACGCAGTGGAGGTGCCGCGTTCCCGTACCAACCAGCATCAACGCACCTTTGCGGGAAGTCTGCCGGATGTGGAACATATTCACGGCCACCAAAAAATCAAACTGTCGGCCCACCACTAGAGGAGCTCACTCTCCACTCCACTGACACTCGTGATGGAGCAGTGACACAAGTGTAGTGTGTACATACATATATACTGTATTATATGTTTTTTATATGTATTTTATAGTTTATGTAGTTATTTTTATCGGCGTCGCTTACGCCGATCAACAGATTGTCCATCTTCTTGTTGTTGTTCTCTTCAAGTTGGTTTCCTGGCTTACCCATGCATTGTAGACATGACATTGTATAATAACATTTGTTAGCCCTAATGAACCCTACAACAGGCATTATCATTCTTTTTTTACGTCTTGGCCTGTGGCGCCGGTAGGCCTTCATAGTAGGGCCTGATGGTCGGCCCCAGCCCGTTAAGGCGCAGGCCAGTGTTTATAGTGGCGCCATCTTTACTTTTCAGCATTTTCTATTTTAGACCCCTAGTTGCATAATATAAATTGTTGGGGGGTTATTGGAAGGTCATGCGACGCCGATCTAGCACAGTTTTTGTGGTATGAACACTTGTGCCATTAATACTTGTTGTGTTATTAACACGTGCTATTAACACTTGTTTATAAAGATTTTATTCCGCCCTTTGAAGAGGCAGCAACGACAGTGCACCTTTGGGTCTGTAGATATTATATTTGTACCTAGTATGTTTAAATAAGAGAGAGAGAGAGATGAAAGAAAAATGAGAAAATGCACAAAAGAATGGAGGAGGAGGAGGAGGAAGAGGAGGAAGAGGAGGAGGAGGAGGAGGAGGAGGAGACGAGAAAGAGAGAAGCAAACAAGATGAGAGAGAAAGAGGAAGAGAAAAAAAAGATGAAAAATGGAGGAGGCAAAAGCAGAGAGAGAGAGCGAGAGAGAGAGATAAAGAACAAGAAAAAATTCTCTCTCTCTCTCTCTCTCTCACGCAGGTATTTCATTCTTCATGGATTTTCCGTTCTCTCTCTCTCTCTCTCTCTCATTTTCTTCCGTCCTTTCTTTTTCCTTTCCGTATCTTTGAGAAACGAGAAATTGTCTGTTATCTTTAATGTGTGTGTGTGTGTGTGTGTGTGTGTGTGTGTGTGTGTGTGTGTGTGTGTGTGCGCGCGCGCCAAAGTTGAGCTGATTTTTACATTTTCACTTTTGCTATATTTTCTCTCTCTCTCTCTCTCTCCGTCGAAATACCATTGTTGAATATTTTCGTACAATGCATTTCTATATTTCTTCTCTTTTTTTCTCTTTTCTATAAATATAAAGAAACAGAGGAAGCGAAAAAGAGGAAGAGGAAGAAGAGGAAGAGGAAGAAGACGAAGAGGAGGAAGAGGAAGATAAAAGATAGTAAAGAGGATAACAAACTCTTTAAAAATATCAGGACCCATTAATTTTATCTCCTCCTCCTCCTCCTCCTCCTCTTCCTTGTCATATCCTCCTCCTCCTCCTCCTCCTACTCCTCCATTTCATCCTGCTCCACCCTTCCTCCCCTTCTCTTCTCCGTCTTATCTCCTTCTCCTCCTCCTCCTCCACTCTTTCAAGTCTTCTTTTTTTCTTCCCTCTCATCTTACCTTCCTCTCTCTCTCTCGCTCCTCCTCCTCCTCCTCCTCTCACTTTACATCTCCCTTTCTCCATCCTCTCCTGCTCCTCCACTTCAACTCAATTCCTCCCCCTCCTCCTCCTCCGCCTCCTCTCACTTTACATCTCCCTTTCTCCATCCTCTCCTGCTCCTCCACTTCAACTCAATTCCTCCCCCTCCTCCTCCTCTTCCTCCTCTCTTCTCTCTCTCTCCCTCTTCTAATATTCCCCTTCTCTCTCTCCCCTTCGCCCTCCTCCTCCTCTTCCTTCTAATCTTCTTTCTTCCTCTAATTTAGCTCCTCCTCCTCCTCCCCTCCACATCCTCCTTTCCATTTCCTCTCTCATTACTTCTCCCTTCTCCCCTTCCCTTCCTCCTCCTCCTCCTCCTCCTCCTCTTCCCTTCCTTTCAAATTACTTCTCCCTCTCTTTTATCTTCCCTCCTCTCCTTCCTCCCTCCTCCTCTCTCTCTCTCTCTCTCTCTCTCTCTCTCTCTCTCTCTCTCTCTCTCTCTCTCTCTCTCTCTCTCTCCTTTATCATGTTTACCTCCTTCCTCTCCTTCCCTTTCATCATCATCTTCTCCTCTCTCTTTCTTCTCTCTTCCCTTCTTCCCCTTTCTAAGCATTGAAATCTCTTGTGTATTCCTTTTTTATGAGGGAAGAGAAGGGAAGAGGAGGGGGAGGGAAGAGGAAGGGGAGGGAAGAAAGGAAGACTGAAGTGGAAGAGAAAGAAGGAAGAAAGGAGGGGAAGGAAGCAGAGGAAGAGGGAATGGATAAAAAGTGGAATGGAGGAGGAGGAGGAGGAGGAGGAGAAAAGGAGGGTGAGGGAGGGAAGAAAAACTGTGAGGAGGAGGAGTCGGAGGAGTCGGAGGAGGAGGAGGAGGAGGAGAACGAACCGGGATTGAAAAAGTGGAAGGACAGAAAAAGTGGGCTGAGGGAAGAGGAGGAGGAGGTGGAGGAGGAGGAGGAGGAGGAGGAGGGAAAGAAAGAAAAAAGTATGAGAGTGTAGAAGGGAGAGGAGAGGAAAGGGGAGGGAGGAGAGGAAGAAGAAGAGGAAGAAAGAAACTAAGTGGAGGAGGAGGAGGAGGAGGAGGAGGAAGAGGAGGGAGAAAAGAGAAAGAAAAAAGTGAGAGGGGAAAGGGATGGAGTGAAAAAGTGGGAGAGGGAGGGAAGGGAAAGGAGGGAAGGAGGGAGGAGGGAAAAAAGGGAGGAGGGAAAAACCTAGGAGGGAAAAAATAAGAAATAAAAAATATGACTAAAAAGTTCCTGGAATTTTTAGGTTAAGTTAAAATTTAAATGTGTATAACTTTTTCTTTTTCCTTTTTTTTCTTTTTCATTTTGTCTTTTACGTTTTTATTTCTTTTTCAAACTCTTCGCTTCCACACAATTTTTCCTTTTTCTTTTCTTTCTTTTTATTTTATCTTTTCCTGCTTTAAGTCTAAGTCTTTTTCAAACTTCGCTTCCACACAATTTCCCAGAGCGAGAATTTCCTTTCCTTCAATTTTTTTACTTTTCTTTCCTTTCTTTTCATTTTATCTTTTTCTCATTTTACTCTTTTTCAAACTCTTAGCTTCTACACAATTTCCCAGAGCGAGAATTTCCTTTCCTTCAACTGTTTTACTTTTCTTTTCTTTCTTTTCATTTCATCATTTCCTCATTTTCATCTTTTTCAAACTCTTCGCTTCTACACAATTTCCCAGAGCGAGAATTTCCTTTCCTTTTTTTACTTTTCTTTTCTTTCTTTTCATTTCATCTTTTCCTCATTTTCATCTTTTTCAAACTCTTCGCTTCTACACAATTTCCCAGAGCGAGAATTTCCTTTCCTTTTTTTACTTTTCTTTCTTTTCGTTTCATCTTTTCCTCATTTTACTCTTTTTCAAACTGTTCGCTTTTATACAATTTCCCAGAGCGAGAATTTCCTTTCCTTCAACTTTTTTTACTTTTTCTTTTCTTTCTTTCCTTTATTTTATCTTTTCCTCATTTTACTCATTTTCAAATTATTCGTGTCTACACTATTTTCCAGAGCGATTTATTTTATTTTTTTTTCTTACTTTGTTTTCTCTCAGCATTCTTTTCTTTTTTCTTTCATTTGATCTTTTACTATTTTTTTTTCAAACTATTCGCTTCTACATTATTGTCCAGAGCTAATATACTTTTGTTTTCTCCTTCCACTATTCTTTATTTTTCTCTTTCATTTTATCTTTTCCTATTTTTATTTATTTTTCCAACTTCACTTCTACATTGTTTTCCAGAGCTAATATATTTTCGTTTTTTTCCTTCCAGTATATTTTTCTTATCATCCTTTTATTTTTTCTTTCATTTTCTCTCTTCCTATTTTTCATTTATTTTTCCAACTGTTCACTTCTACAATGTTTTTTTTCAGAGCTAATATATTTTCGTTTATTTTTCCTTTCACTAAATTTTTCTTAGCATTCTTTTCTTTTTTCCTTTTTTCTTTTATCCTTTTTCTATTTTTTTTATTTCTCTTTTAAACTGTTCATTTCGTACACTATTTTCCAGAGCGAATATTTCTTTTTTATGCTTTTCCCATCCAATTATTATTTGTCTTGGTATTCGTTCATTTTTTTTTTTTTTATCTTTTATCTTTTCTTTTTTTCAAACTCTTCATTTCTACACTATTTTTCAGAGCGAGGATTATTTGTTTATCCACTCACTATTTTTTCCTTGACTGGCTTTTTTTTAATTTTCATATTCTTTATCCTACTTTTTTTCATTTTTTCAAACTTCATTTCTACACTATTTTTCAGAGAACGTATTTTTTATTACTATTTCCCTTCCACTATTTTTTTCTTGGAATCATTTCGTTTCTGTTTTCATTTTGTCTTTTACTCTTTTTACTTTTTTTTCCAGCTATTTACTTCAACAATATTTTCCAGAGTGAGTTTTTTTTCTTTTTGTTTTTAACCCTTCGACTTTTTTCTTTACATTCTTCATTTTATCTTTTTTATCTTTTCTATTTCTTTTTCCAACTGTTCACTTCTTCCACTATTTTCCAGAGCGGGTAGTTTTATTATGATTTTCTCTTGGTATTCTTTCC